>NC_133327.1:233425023-233642912 GCF_042186555.1 Aquarana catesbeiana
CTCATCTATGGGCTAGATTATTGCAAGTATTGCAGCATATAATGCCATGGGGCTCTTTGCTTCACTTTGATATACTTAAACTTACTTTTCAGTATGTTCTTCCGCTTCCTGCAACTCAGGCATTTGTCGGGGGCTCAATTTCCAAAGCCAATCACACTATTATCGTATCCAATTGAAAGCTTACTTATCCTGGATAGTCTTTTCAAACCACTTTCCTTTTTACACTCCGAACTGTCCGAGGTGACCATACCTAGAATGACTTCCTTGTACCAGAAATGGCATGCCAAAATACTATCGTTGACAGAAGAAGATTGGGAGGATCGTTTGGCACACTTTCAGCCGAATACAATCTCGGCTAGAGACAGGTTTATCCAACTTAAATGTATCCATTGTGTATAATATACTTCTCAGAAACTGTCCACTATTTACCCTAAGCTGTTCAGTGTCTGTCCCAGTTGCAGTACTGATACTGGCATCTTTCATCATGTCTTCATATATGGTCATGCCCTCTGCTCCAACCTTACTGGATGGAGGTGGTGGATATAGTAAATATGGTGGGTGAGATATCACTTCCAATTGATCCTGTTATCTTTTTATTGGGTATTACGGATACTGGATGCATTCAGATATGTAAAACTTTTTATTTTTCACTCCACTTTTTAGGCTAGAAGAGAAATTCTTGAAATTGAAATCCTCGTCTCCCCCCCACTGTACGTAGTTTGGAAAATGTCTATAAATTGGATTCTTCCCCATTTATAAACTCACTTGTGCTAGTAGGAATTTCTCTAAAGAAATTGATAAAATGTGTACCAACTGGATTGACGCACTTGGTGAGACTCTGCCTATTCTCCCTCCTCCTTGCCCCCCCCCCCCCCCCACACACACACACACCTTTTTATGCATTTAACATATGTAGCCTGGTAGCTTTCATGCTTGTTTTAGTGACAACTTTCCACTAAAACCTCATTGGTCTATTCTTTACTATACAAAGTTATAGCATTAACTCTTTCTATGAATATTAGTGTTGTTTGGAATCAGTACCTAAGCCTAGGTTCACGCTGAGCTGCAGGAATGATTCTCGCAGTGCAGTGTGAGCTGCGGGAATGATTTCACTCTCGCTCAGATTTCACTCCCGCATGTCAGTCCCGATTTCAGCTGCAATTTCACAGACATCTGTGCGGGTTTCTGCACAGATGTCAATGGAAATCGCACCCCATAATCGCAAAAAGTAGTACAGAAACTACTTTTTGAAATCGGTGTGGCGCCGCACCGATTAGGATAGTGCCGTTGCCGACAATTGCCGCCGATTTGACATGCGATTTGACATGTTAAATCACATGTCAAATCGCAATGTGAACCAGGGTTTACACTACTGTTTTGTTTGGTTTGATTTGATGCATCTTGTACCTCTCTGTGCATATTTTTATAAAAAGTTTGACTGATTTTTAATTTGAAGATTATCTTTGCCATGTTACCTGTATGTCAGACCTCTGCAACTGTATCATATAGGATATACATGCCTATCCCGCAGTTGAGTTCTCCTCTTTGCCCTTTAGTTAATACTCATCTCCTTCTCCTCTCCATTCTCCCCTCTTTTCCTGTCTTGTGTTAGACATCTTTGCAAGTAAAGATTGTGTAGATCTCAACTGAACATTTTGTTGTTGTTTTTTTTTTTTTCTTTTTTTTATTGAATATTCTGCCGAGTTTCTTTTAACATATGAATACTTGTCTGGATTGAATTTACTTTATTTTCACACTGTACTGAGTATTGGTACAAATGTATATATCTGCATGGGGAAAGATTTACTAAGGCCGGGTTCACACTGGTATGACATGACAGTCGTACAACTGTGGATCTGACTTTGGCCTGCGACTTGAAGTCTGACATCCGTCCCACTTCAATGAACGGGGATCTGTCTTTGATCCCGACAATGCCAGGCACTTTGTGTCTGGTGTAAATCTTTAGGGGGAGCTCCACGCAAAAAAATTATTAAAAAAAAAGACAGCATGGGTTCCCTATCCAAGACCAATACCAGACCCTTCGGTCTGGCATGGACTTCAAGGGGAACCCCCACAGCAAAAAAACGGCATGGGGTCCCCCAAAATCCATACCAGACCCTTTTCCAAGCACACAGCCTGGCAAGCCAGGAAGGTGGGTGGGGACGAGCGAGTGCCTCCCTCCTGAACCATACCAGGCCACATGCCCTTAACATGGTTGGTGCTTTGGGACAGAGGGGGCTTGCGCCCCCCACCCCAAAGCACCTTGTCCCCATATTGATGAGGACAAGGGCCTCTTCCCGATAACCCTGGCTGTTGGTTGTCGGGGTATGCGGGCAGGGGTGATCTGGAAGCCTCCTTTAACAAGGGGGTCCCCAGATCTCAGCCCCCATCCTATGTGAATGAGTATGGGGTACATTGTACCCCTACCCATTCACCTAAAAAAAAGTGTCAAAAATAAAAACGCACTACAAAGGTTTTTAAAGTAATTTATTAAGGCAGCTCTGGCGTCTCTTCTGATTTCTTCTCCCCTCTCCAGCTCTTCTGCCTCCTCCGCTGATGTCTTCTGCCTCTGCCTGTTTTTCTCCCCTCTCCGGGTCTTCTCTGCTGATATCTTCTAGCCCCCTCCGGTTCTTCTCTGTCTTCTGTCTCTGCCGGGTCTTCTCTGCTGTCTTCTCCCTCTGTTCTTCTTCCGATGTTGACTTGACGCTCTCTCCCGCTCTAATGCTGGGTGCATGGTGTGCCACTACTTATATTGGCATGCGGCGGGGTCACCGGGTGACGTCATCCAGAGACACTGCCCCTTATAACGTCACCACCTGGGGCATGTGAAGTCATAAACTTATACAAGCTATACACTCACTTCTTTACTTTGTAGCAAAGTGTAATTTCTTCAGTGTTGTCACATGAAAAGATATAATAAAATATTTACAAAAATGTGAGGGGTGTACTCACTTTTGTGAGATACTGTATCTTCCATCCAGTGAAAAAAACAAATTCATCATAGAGTAAGAACAGTTCGCCTACGTACACACATTTATTCACTATGCATAAGCAGGCAGCCTTTTGATCTGCACAAGACGTTTGACATTTTGAGATCTAGGTGACAGCAGGATGGGTCCCAGTACTCAGACTCACACCCAAAATGAACCCATAGAGTTTTAGTGCCACAGTATAGTCTATGCAGATGTTATATCTGCCACTGTTTCGAACTCTCAAACTTAATAAGGGCCAGATAACATAAAACAAACTGTATGCAAATTGAAATAAATCAGTCTAAATGTAGGCTATTTTGTGCTGTTAAGCACATCCAGAGGCCCAGTTGATCACATTTTTTTTTCAGTGCTGTACCCACTATCCTATATTGAACAACAAACCCCTGGTCTATAGAATTATTATCCGATTTTAAAAAGTAGTGTGTCATTTACAGTGCTATAAGGGAGAACGTTTTAGCCTCTTTTGTCCAACCTCACCATACGCTTACTAAATGTCTAAAAGGTGCTTGACAATTGTAATGAAAATTGTCAGGCCATAATACCTGTTCAAGTATGCCCAATATTTCTGCATATATTAATGGTTATATCTCTTGCAATCCAATATGCTTCACCACACACGCATTTACCGCACTATTTTATGACTATGAAGCTGAATAAGTATGATAAATTAGCTCATCAGCTATTTTCTGACAAAGGAAGAACATAAAAGTACTTAATATATTGACTGTATAACATTATTACATTAACAACAACAGTAGCTTTCACAGTAGGATTGTAAAAATAGAAAATACATTAGAAGGGGTAAACATTGATATAGATGATTTAAAATATTGATAGGATTGTATAAAGCCCCACGTTTTGCTAGGACAAAATGCAGATTCTTGGTATTATACAGATTCTTTCCTACCCTTAATAAAGTCTTCATTTATTTTTCAGAGCTGATATTTTCTAAAGTTTTATATGTATACCTTCTCTCTGTTCAGCCAAATAGCAGACGGCTCATACCGGTATTATGACGGTTATGACTTGTGTCAGATGAGCTAGAGATTCAAAGCATTGTGTGCACTTGTTAAATTTAAAGCTGAACTTCAGACAAACAGCTAAATACACAATTGAAATGTATATATGGCCTAGGAGATAAAGTATAAATCTCGCCCTGTATGCAACAATCATTTTAAATGTGAGCCCCTAAAAATTTTCTAGATCATCCATTTAAAAGGTAATAAGCTTAAAGCCAAAAATATTATATAATCTAGCTTAAATGTCATTATATGTGGTAGCTGCATTCGTTTTTTTTATAATTTTTTTTTTGCTTTTTTCTCTCTGTTTTCACCTGCTGATCTGGCAAGTAACACACCTCCCATATTCTCCTTTTTGGATGAAGGCTTTACATTAAATTAATAAAAGCTGTTCATTATAAGCGCACCTTCCACTTTTGAATGGTTTATGCCAGAGGCGGTCGGCTTTGGTCTGGGAGCGTTCAGTGATGAGGGGGAGGCCATCCATTCGTGGCCCCCCCTCGCGATCGCTCCCAGCCAATCAGAATCTTCCCCTGCCTCTGTATAGTACACAGAGGCAGGGGATGTGATGTCATCTCTCCTCGGCTCGGTATTTTCCATTCCGGCGCCGAGAAGAGAAGACTGAAATGTGAGTGTAAAACACATACACATCACAGTAGAACATGCCAGGCACACAAAACACCCCCCTTTACCCCCCGACCCCCCCGATCACCCCCTCCCCCCCTTCACACTGACACCAAGCAGTTTTTTGTTTGTTTTTTCCTGATTACTGCATGGTGTCAGTTTGTGACAGTTAGTGTGGTAGGGTAGTTAGGGTTAGCCCCTTTAGGTCTAGGGTACCCCCCTAATAAAGTTTTAACCCCTTGATCACCCCCGTCACCAGTGTCACTAAGCGATCATTTTTCTGATTGCTGTCACTGGTGACGCTAGTTAGAGAGGTAAATATATAGGTTCGCCGTCAGCGTTTTATAGCGTCAGGGACCCCTATATACTACCGAATAAATGTTTTAACTCCTTGATTGCCTCCTAGTTAACCCTTTCACCACTGATCACCGTATAACTGTTACGGGTGACGCTGGTTAGTTCGTTTATTTTTTATAGTGTCAGGGAACCCGCCGTTTATTACCGAATAAAGGTTTAGTCCCCTGATCGCCCGGCGGTGATATGCATCGCCCCAGGCAGCGTCAGATTAGCGCCAGTACCGCTAACACCCACGCACGCAGCATATGCCTCCCTTAGTGGTATAGTATCTGAACGGATCAATATCCTATACTAGCGTCCCCAGCAGTTTAGGGTTCCCAAAAACGCAGTGTTAGCGGGATCAGCCCAGATACCTGCTAGCACCTTCGTTTTGCCCCTCCGCCCAGCCCAGCCCAGCCCACTCAAGTGCAGTATCGATCGATCACTGTCACTTACAAAACACTAAACGCATAACTGCAGCATTCGCAGAGTCAGGCCTGATCCCTGCGATCGCTAACAGTTTTTTTGGTAGCATTTTGGTGAACTGGCAAGCACCAGCCCCAGGCAGCGTCAGATTAGCGCCAGTACCGCTAACACCCACGCACGCACCGTACACCACCCTTAGTGGTATAGTATCTGAATGGATCAATATCTGATCCGATCAGATTTATACTAGCGACCCCAGCAGTTTAGGGTTCCCAAAAACGCAGTTTTAGCGGGATCAGCCCAGATACCTGCTAGCACCTGCGTTTTGCCCCTCCGCCCGGGCCCAGCCCAGCCAAGTGCAGTATCGATCGATCACTGTCACTTACAAAACACTAAACGCATAACTGCAACGTTCGCAGAGTCAGGCCTGATCCCTGCGATCGCTAACAGTTTTTTTGGTAGCGTTTTGGTGAACTGGCAAACAATAGCCCCAAGCAGCATCAGGTTAGCGCCAGTACCGCCACCATTTTAATCTGTAGGGCATTTGCTTTAAAAAAATATATAATGTTTGGGGGTTCAAAGTAATTTTCTTGCAAAAAAAAATAATTTTTTCATGTAAACAAAAAGTGTCAGAAAGGGCTTTGTCTTCAAGTGGTTAGAAGAGTGGGTGATGTGTGACATAAGCTTCTAAATGTTGTGCATAAAATGCCAGGACAGTTCAAAACCCCCCCAAATGACCACATTTTGGAAAGTAGACACCCCAAGCTATTTGCTGAGAGGCATGTCGAGTCCATGGAATATTTTATATTGTGACACAAGTTGCCGGAAAGAGACAATTTTTTTTTTTTTTTGCACAAAGTTGTCACTAAATGATGTATTGGGAATATGTGAAATTACACCCCAAAATACATTTTGTTGCTTCTCCTGAGTATGGGGATACCACATGTGTGAGACTTTTTTGGAGCCTAGCCGCGTACGGGACCCCGAAAACCAACCTTCAGGCTTTCTAAGGGCGTAAATTTTTGATTTCACTCTTCACTGCCTATCACAGTTTCGGAGGCCATGGAATGCCCAGGTGGCACAAACCCCCCCCCCCAAATGACCCCATTTTGGAAAGTAGACACTCCAAGCTATTTGCTGAGAGGTATAGTGAGTATTTTGCAGACCTCACTTTTTGTCACAAAGTTTTGAAAATTGAAAAAAGAAAAAAAAAATTTTTCTTGTCTTTCTTCATTTTCAAAAACAAATGAGAGCTGCAAAATACTCACCATGCCTCTCAGCAAATAGCTTGGGGTGTCTACTTTCCAAAATGGGGTCATTTGGGGGGGTTTGTGCCACCTGGGCATTCCATGGCCTCCGAAACTGATAGGCAGTGAAGAGTGAAATCAAAAATTTACACCCTTAGAAATCCTGAAGGCGGTGATTGGTTTTTGGGGCCCCGTACGCAGCTAGGCTCCTAAAAAGTCCCACAAATGTGGTATCCCCATACTCAGGAGAAGCAGCTAAATGTATTTTGGGGTGCAATTCCACATATGCCCATGGCCTGTGTGAGCAATATATCATTTAGTGACAACTTTGTGCAAAAAAAAAAAAAAAATTGTCACTTTCCCGCATTTTGTGTCAAAATATAAAATATTCCATGGACTCAACATGCCTCAAAGCAAATAGCTTGGGGTGTCTACTTTCCAAAATGGGGTCATTTGTGGGGGTTTTATGCCATCTGGGCATTTTATGGCCTTTAAAACTGTGATAGGTATTGAGGAGTAAAATCAAAAATTTATGCCCTTAGAAATCCTGAAGGCGGTGATTGGTTTTCGGGGCCCCGTACGCGGATAGGCTCCCGAACAGTCCCACACATGTGGTATCCCCGTACTCAGGAGAAGCAGCTGAATATATTTTGGGGTGCAATTCCACATATGCCCATGGCCTGTGTGAGCAATATTTCATTTAGTGACAACTTTTTGTAATTTTTTTTTTTTTTTAGTCATTATTCAATCACTTTGGACAAAAAAAATTAATATTCAATGGGCTCAACATGCCTCTCAGCAATTTCCTTGGGGTGTCTACTTTCCAAAATGGGGTCATTTGTGGGGGTTTTGTGCTGCCCTGCCATTTTAGCACCTCAAGAAATGACATAGGCAGTCATAAATTAAAGGCTGTGTAAATTCCAGAAAATGTACCCTAGTTTGTAGGCGCTATAACTTTTGCGCAAACCAATAAATATACACTTATTGACATTTTTTTTTACCAAAGACATGTGGCCGAATACATTTTGGCCTAAATGTATGACTAAAATTGAGTTTATTGGATTTTTTTTATAGCAAAAAGTAGAAAATATCATTTTTTTTCAAAATTTTTGGTCTTTTTCCATTTATAGCGCAAAAAATAAAAACGGCAGAGGTGATCAAATACCATCAAAAGAAAGCTCTATTTGTGGGAAGAAAAGGACGCAAATTTCGTTTGGGTACAGCATTGCATGACCGCGCAATTAGCAGTTAAAGCGACGCAGTGCCAAATTGTAAAAAGTGCTCTGGTCATTAAGGGGGTAAATCCTTCCGGGGCTGAAGTGGTTAATTGAACAAGCTGACGTTACAAGCTGATTGGCTACCATGCACAGCTGCACCAGATTTTGCACTCTCCAGTTTTTGTAAATCAACCCCTATGTCTGCTGTTACTCCACTCTTTTATAGAAAAAGATTTAGGTCATCCATTCTGTCAAATGATTGGCTCTAATTGGGGCTTTACTGCATTATAGTTTGTTCCTTATTCCTGGTGGTGAACCACCAAAGTTTCCTTGTCAAAAGAAGTTTATTGAGTATACAATGTTATAAAGATACATAAAGTAAGTTTACAAGGATCTATAAAGTAAGCTCATTGTTTTACAGTAGGGTTTATATAGGTAAATATCATGAAATTTCAAATATTAAACATTGGGTTCATGTAAACCTAAATTAAAGATATATATCATTTCCTTAGTTACTTTTGTAGGTATTTAAATGATTTATACCTACTATACATATTGTTTACAAGTAGAGTGTATATAGGTCAAATAAATTCTGATAATGAGCTTTAATCGTAAGGTGGAGAAAAGGAAAGAGAAAGAAGAAAAAGGGTTGAAAGGTAGAGGTATGGTCCACAAGGTTGTCCCGCTCGTCAGTTTATTATTCTTTTTAGTTCTCTTTGAAGCCTTAGAATGGGTGTCTCTGTAAGTCATTTAATCTGTTACCATGGCAACAGGACAGAGTCATTGAAGTTTGACAGGAACTGTTGTTTTATCCAAGGATGCCAAAGTTTTTCAAATTTTGGAATTTGATTTTGATCGATGGCTACCATCTTAGCATGGGACATTGTATTATTCATTCTGTGAATTGTTTCTGCTAGTACCAATGTAGGAGATTTCCATGCCTTGGCCACTGTTTGTTTTGCAGCCGTTATTAGTTGGATCATAAGTTTGAATTGAGAGAGTGTTAACCATTCCGGTTTTAGATTAAGTAAAGTTAAATATGGATCTGGTTGTATTATTTTTTTAAATATTTTAGATGCAATCACGAAGACTTCCTTCCAGAAGGTTTGGATTACTGGGCACGTCCACCATATGTGTAAATATGTGCCTATTTCTGGGCATCCTCGAAAACAAAGAGCTGAGGTATTAGGTGAATATTTTGCCACTCTAGCGGGTACAAGGTACCAGCGAGTTAGGACTTTATAATTTGTCTCCAGTGCTAAGATGTTGGGTGAAGATGACTTAGATGTGAGCCATATGTTAGACCAGTCCGTGTCTTCTAAAGTTCGTCCCAGGTCCTCCTCCCACCTCTGAACGTAAGAGGGTCTATTAAGATTTGCTACTCCATATAATTGATTATAAAGTGATGAAATTGTACCTTTAGCAAATGGATCTTTTGTACAGATTGATTCAAAAATGGATAATTGGGATAATGGTGTATCCCCCTTTAGGAATGGTGTATAGAAATTTTTGATTTGGAGATATCTAAATATCTCAGAGTTTGGTAGATCATATTTTTCTCTAAGCGATGGGAATGAAAGGAATGATTTAGATGCTATGAAGTCATTTAGTGTCTGAATGCCTGATGTTGTCCAAGCTTTAAAAGAATTTGGGTAGATCCATGCCGGATAAAAGGCCGGATTTCTGATAAAAGAAAGGAGAGGATTGTGTGGAGATTGTAACTGATATTTGGTTTTTAGTTTATCCCAGAGAGATAAGAAGTGTTTAGTTATGGGATTATGAATTTTAAAGCGGTCTTTAGGATCAAGCCATAATAAATTTGATATTAATAGAGGGTCATTTTCTGAAGCCTCTATAAATACCCATAATGGGATTTCCTGTTTTGCATGGTATTTGGACAGACTGGCCAAATGTGCCGCTCTGTAGTAGTTAGTAAAATTAGGGTATCCCAGGCCTCCTTTATTTTTGGGAAGATGTAGTGTGTGTATAGGTATACGTGGTTTAGAAGAGCCCCATATAAACGAAGTTGCTCTTTTTTGTACTATTCTCAAAAAATAGGAAGGAATTGGAATAGGGAGGACTCTGAATAGATAAAGCAATTTGGGTAGAATAGTCATTTTGATTGCATTAATCTTCCCCATCCAGGATAAAGGAAGTTGCGACCATTGTTTTATTAGATTTGTGATCTGTCTTAATACAGGAGAATAATTGGTTGAGAATAAGTCAGAATGAGATGCTGTTAAATGAATTCCAAGATATGGGATTGATTTTTCTGCCCATGTGAATGGGAGTGCAGCCCTAGCCGGGATCAATTCCATGTTTGTGAGTGAAATATTAAGCACTAGGCATTTCTTAGGATTAATCATAAGGCCGGATAGGGCTGCAAATCCATCAAGAGCTGGTATTAAGTTAGGACCAGAGACCTGTGGTGATGATAGAAAAAGTAATATATCGTCTGCAAATATACATAATTTGTGTGTAATACCTCCTACTTCAATGCCAGTTATAGTTTGGTTTGTTCTGATATATTGGGCCATGGGTTCGAGTATAAGGGCAAATAATAAGGGAGATAATGGGCAACCCTGTCGGGTACCTCTTTCGATATTAAAGGCTTCAGATTTGTATCCAGCATATTTTATATAGGCTTTGGGTTTATTATATAATGCTTTGATCCATGTTAAAAAGTGGGGTCCAAAACCCCATTTTTGTAATGAATATTGCATATATTGCCAGGATACTGTGTCAAATGCCCTCTTAATATCGAGAGATAGAAAACATAAAGAGATTTTCCGTTTTTTAGCAATATGTGCCAATAACACTGCCCTGCGTATATTATAGCCTGCCTGTCTATTTGGCATGAAGCCTACTTGATCTCTATGTATTAATTTTCCTATAATGCTATTGAGGCGTTTTGCTATTATTTTTGCTAATAATTTAATATCGAGGTTTAACAGAGAGATAGGCCGATAATTCACACAGGAAGTATCATCAGAAAGGGGTTTTGGGATCATACAAACAATTGCCATTAGTGTTTCTTGCCGAAAAGAATGTCCATCTAGAAGTTTGTTAAAAGTTTCAGTGAGAATGGGAGAGAGTATTTCTGAGAATGTTTTATAGTATAAAGCCGAGTAGCCGTCTGGGCCTGGTCTTTTGTTAAGTTTTAGGTCTTTTATGGCGTTAGCAACTTCATCTATAGTTATAGGCTCATCCAAACTGCTTTTTTGATTCTGAGATAACTCAGGTAAGGTTATTTTTGAGAAGAAGGATTCAGCCTCTGTAGGATTAAATTCATTGTTTGTCTTGTATAAAGTTGCGAGATGTGAGTGAAATTTATGGACTATTTTAACTGGATTACAAGTGTAAACATTTTTTGATAATTTCAAACGTATTGGTTTGAAAGATTTGTTAGTTGAATTTAATGCCCGAGCCAAATATGTACCTGGTTTGTTTGTATTCATGTAGAAATTGTGTTTGGAGCGTTTGAGGGATTTATCAACTGACTCAGTGAGAAATAGATCGTATTCCAATCTAGATTTTTCCAGATGAGATTTTGTACTCTGAGATGGATTATCTTGAAATGATATGTAGGCTGCATTAAAATTGAGTTCTAGTTTTTTTGCTAGATTTTTGCGTTCCTGTTTAAATAGTGCCATTTGTCTTTGTATTGTACCACGCAAGACAGGCTTATGAGCTTCCCACAGTGTTATTGGGGAGATGTCTGTTGTATTATTAATTGATATGTATTCCTTTAAAGCTTGTTCAATGGCCATCTGATGTAGTGGGTGTTTGAGCATTATGTCCGGTAAGTACCACGTTGGGTCATGCGCTTTTGGTATGGCTGAGGCTATAGTAGTGTATACTGCATTATGATCAGACCACGGAATCGGAATTATATCTGATGCAATAATTTCTGGTATCATTCCTATTGTTAGAAAAATATGATCTATTCTGGTGAAGGTTTGATGAGGGTGCGAGAAACAAGTAAATTTCTTTTTCATTGGGTTACTTTCTCTCCACGAATCTACCAGATTGTATTTGGAAAGAAGTTGAGAAAAAGGTAATCTAGAGGTTATTTTGGATGGTGTAAAAGGTGATTTATCTAGAAATGGGAGTAGGACCTGGTTCGAATCCCCACACATTATCACTGTTCCTATTTTGTGTGTATTAATCACTTGTAATATATGTGAGAGGAATGGTGTAGGTTGTTTGTTAGGAGCGTAGTAGGAAATCACCGTGATTGCTGTATCCATTATATAACCCATGAGTATCAGGTATCTACCTTCTGGGTCTTTAATTTCTGATGATAAGGTGAATGGTGTGAATCGGTGAAATGCAATTAGAGTTCCCCTTTGCTTGGTACAGGCAGAAGCCGTGTAAATTTGTTGATAAAAAGGAGAAATATATTTTGGAGTAGAATCTTTGGTGAAGTGTGTTTCTTGGAGGCATACTATGTGAGCCTTCTTGTTATGGAAAGTACGGAAGGCTTTGGTCCTTTTTTGAGGGACATTTATTCCCTGAACATTCAGGGAAAGTATATTCAGTGGTGCCATGGCAACAGATCAAATAGTTTTGACTTACTTTTTGTTATGTAGAGCTGACTGCGCAGATCAACCTGTGTGGACTGAAGAGATGAATAGATAGAAAAGAAACCAGTGAATTCTGGAGTAAAGAGTAAACAAAAAACATATGAGATTAGATGATACATTGTATAAATTATTTTTTGCAAATAATCACAATTTACCCGTGAAAGAGAATAAATATCTCTCTCAGGGGAATAAGTGCCTTCGTCACACTCCCACATAATATGGTTGGGAGAATGAGGAGGGCTAATGGGGGTACACGGATCTTCCGCTTACAGGAGAGAAGTGCTATGTCAAAAGACATCAAAATGATGTTTCATTAGTTGGAGTGCAGAATATAGTTTTTGTTGAAATTATTTATTCCAGGGTGGTTGTATATGGTTAGTCTTGCCCTAGGCTAAATAATTCAGTTAGAAAGGTACTGTTAATAACTTTGGTATTGATGAAGATAGTTTGAATTATTTTGGGATTTTAACCCTTTTAGAGTAAACAATTACATATTTTATTCATATGTAACTGTTTAGATATGTTAATTCATAAAATTGAGGTTGTATTGCTTCAGATTAGAATAAACAAAAACATAATTCTAGGAACTAGTTAGGTAATAATATATTTGTTTTAAGAAAAGAAAGAAAAAAAAAAAAAAAAAAAGCTTCCATTACTTCTGGATTATTGAACATATTTGTCCTAAAAAGTAATAAATCTATTGTTATTACCTGATAATATATAACTGAACAAGAATTTCCTTATTTCACTTATATATTCTAAGGCTATATGAATCAGAAGTAATAAGAAATATAACTGGAATGTAACATGATCCCACACAGTGTGACTATCAGAATGCAGTTACATTCAGTTATAAATATAGGTTTTTTATAGAGAACCATCTCTTAGTATAATAAATGAAGAGATATCAGGAATTAGGATGTCAGTCCATTGAATCTTCTTGGTCCATGGATGATGTGGCATAACGGCCTCTTTTGTGAGAATGATGATTCCCATTTTGTTCTGGAATTTTCTGGGTGCTGCCTGAAGGTGAAGATGATGCCATTCTTCTGCGTGTGGGAGTGTTGCTGCTTGTGGGTTCTGTCAGATTTAATTTTAAAAGGGTTTGTTGTAGTTCATCTGCTGATCTGCTTCTGTAAATTGTACCTTGGTAGTTAAATCTGACTGAAAAGGGGAAGCCCCATTGATACATTATGTTGTGGCGTTGCAGTTCCATTAGTTGGGGTTTCATGGATCGTCTTTTAGTAGTAGTAAGTTGGGATAGGTCAGCAAAAATTTGATAATTGTGTCCTTGAAAATTAAGTTCCTTTTTTTCTCTTGCAGCAATTAGTATTTGTTCTTTCGTTCTGTAATAATGAAATTTTGTGATTATATCACGTGGGGGTCCATCTTTCTTTTTGGCTGTGAGGGCTCTGTGTACTCTGTCCAGTTCTAAACGTTCAATAGGGATATCTGGCTTTAGTTCTTGTAATAGAGCAGTAATAGTAGATTGCAGGTCTGTCACAGTTTCAGGTATTCCCCTTATGCGCAAGTTTGAACGTCTGGCTCTATTTTCGTAATCTTCAAGCTTAGTTTGAAGTATTAAATTCTCTTTTTTTAATTGTTCCAATTTTGTTATATTTTCTTGGGTTGTAATTTCAATTTCATCCATTTTTATTTCTAAGGCTGCGGTGCGGTTTCCCAGCTCTCTTATTTCTTTGGTTAGGCTGTTTGTTATTTGGTCTGAGGTTTGTTTTAAAGCCTTATGAAGCATCTTTTCAAATTGTAATAATATTACTGGGGATACTGAGGAGGCTTGTGGAGAAGTTTGTGAGAGGATTTGTTCTGTATCTGACTCAAATGGAGAGTCTTGCTGTGACATTTTCTGTCTGTGAGAGCGCCCTGATGCTGTATCTTGTGAGGTGACTGGAGCTGCTTCAGCTGCAGTGAGTGCCTGTGAGCTCTTTGTGAGGTGATTTTTATTTCTGCCACGGTTTCCTCCCAGTACCATATTTCCTGCCCAAACTTTCACAGTTTGTTCCCTGGGGCAAAAAGGTTCAAATGGATACCTTTTGAGCCTGCAGGCTCCGCTTTGTCCTTCTCTTCTCTCCTCAGCGGTGTGGAGCTCTAACAATGCATGTCTGCTCCGCTAGGCTCCGCCTCCTGCCCCCCGAACCACCAAAGTTTCAAGCCAAAAATGTGTGATTCACAAGGTTATATTCAAGGTTTTTATTAGTCAATGTCATATGTATGTATATATTTACATCCAATACAATATATTAACATTTACCAGAACAAAAACTAAAATAAGCAGTTTTATAACAGCTGGCTGTCAGATAAGAGTGCTTATTTTTGTATCTGCTCTTGAAAAATGACCGCAGGAACCTGGATGTAATTGACAACAGTTTTTTTAAACTTCTTTAAAACCTGTTTAAAATTGGCTGCAACTTTATATTCTTACATTTCCATGATGAACTTAGATCTAATTTTAGAATATTAAAATATATATATAAACCCTAACCTAATGACATTTAGGTTTGATTTACTAAAGGCAAATAGACTGTGCACTTTGCAAAGTGCAGTTGCTCCAGAGCTTAGCAAATGAGCAGAAGCTATGCTGACTCCCATCATCCAATCATGTGCCAAAAAATATCCTTTTTTTTTTAATTTAATTTTTTTAAATTTTTTATGAGGTCACATATTTGTATGTGGTCTATCAATGGCTGTATAGAATTTATCAGGGTGGGTATCCTGAGGGTGAGTGACCAAACTTGTATAATGTGTGTTGAAAAGCCTATGTATAGTCTCTATTGGAAGCCCCTGTAACAGAATATAGCCCAGGAGAACAACTGTGAGACAAGGATGTCAACCTATACTAGAACAAGTACCTAATGACAGGATCACCAAGCGTTACGTTACTGAAATCTGCAGATTAAAAATGACATATATTAATAGGTTAAAACCTATATAAGATTCTAGTTTTGGATCCCATTAAAACAACTCTAAAATGGCATAACAAAAATACATAAATGCAACTGTAATTTGTGATCACGGAACAATATTTTTAGACTAATGTGTCATCACATTTTATTACACTGAATACTGACTAAAGAAAGATTTCTCTGTTATATTTTGTTCTTGGGTTACAGATATCAATTTCCTCCATCTCTAGATGTTGAGTGCATTTTCTTAATAGGCAATATACCATTATATAAGTGAGGTAATGAAATCTTGTTAAAATTAAAGTATCCTTTGCAAATCCTTATTTGCTGCATAAGAAAAGTAGATCACTATGATCTTAGAATTAATGAGCTTCTTTAATGGGCCTTTTGGGTCAGTTCACCCTAGGCACTGCATGATGCCTGCGTTATCTCTATTAATAGAGAAATTTCATAGACCTCATATTCACTGCAAATAGCAATTTCTTCAAACTGAGATGTAATTTTGTTTATTTAAACCATCGTTGATAATATAATAGTTGCATAACTTTTTTGGTACTGTTTGCATTCCAAAGCTATTATACTTCAAAAGCCTAATATTATGAAGGTCATTAAGTCACAGTAATGCACTATAGACCTGAATGCCACCCAGGAGAGATACTTTTATGGCCATTCTCTGAACGCAGCAGTTATAATAGGGCCAGATCTGAGCAAGATAAAATTATGTTTTTTAAATATTTTGCATACATTGAGTTTTTATTATGCTATATTTGGAAGATCTTCTTTTTTTAAGGAAGGGGCAAGGAAATCCCATAGTGAAATACCTTTTAAAAACCATTTACGCCCACCCAGAGTGTCTGCTCTGCTCTTGCTCTTTCCTTGGTATGTATTTTTGCTGCTGAGACCGGTATATGAGGAGCAATCCAGAGAACAATTTTGGGGCATATCCTTCACGAGAGGGTAAAACTTGAGGCTCAGGTGTGATAGGAAGAGATATGGAGCCATCCATCCATGTAGGATCTGTCATCTTTTAAATACTGGTTTAGACCTCTTGAGTTGTGGGGTCTAAGTATTTGGTAAGCGGCATCATAATCATTAAGTGGTTGGTGCACAGCAGCTACATGAAGATTTTGCACACTTTTGGTGGACATTGTTATTTTATTTATAGGACTTTATTATTTTTTGATTTGTTTATTATACAATATATACGGAATTAGAAGTTATCCTGACAGTACAACACTTTTTTAATTGTCTTTGGGTATTTATGTGTGAACATCAGTGAATGCTGTTTTTTTACCTTCTCACCTTTGATTGATTCATTTTCCAAGGGAGGGTTACACACATTGGATGGCAGTTACGAAAGTTTGAGTTTTTATAGGTCTATTATGTTTGACCATTTTTCTGCCAATTTTCTGTGATGTATAAAAAAAGGGTTACTTTTTCAAAATAATGTGTGCTTGTTTGTTGAAAATTCTGCCCTGTCTCATTGACATTTTTGTGTATTGCTATAATATGATAAATGAGGGATCATTGGCTTATTTACATTAATGAAGTTTAAATGTAATGTCTATGTTTGCTTAATTCTGTGAGTCAGTACAATCGGAGCTACCACTAAGTACATTTTTAAAAATTCTTCCCCTCAACCTGTAATCCAGCTAAATAGAAAAAAAATAATATAACCTGTTTTCAACATATTTAACCACATGCCAACCAGCGCACGCCGATGTACGTCGGCACAATGGCACGGCTGGGCAAATGGGCTTACAGGTACACCCCCTTTAAATCGCAGCATTGTGGGCGTGCGCACCCCGCCGGTGGGGCACACATTTGCCCACCGCGTGCTCCGTGACCATGCCCGCGTGTCCTGTGGACTCGATGTCTGCTGGGGGCCCGCGATCGTGTCACGGAGCGGCAGAAATGGGAGATGCCTATGTAAACAAGGCATTTCCCTGTTCTGCCTAGTGACATGACAGAGATCTACTGCTCCCTGTCATCGGGAGCAGTGATCGCTGTCATGTCAATGGTAGCCCACCCCCCCACAGTTAGAATCACTCCCTAGGACACACTTAACCCCTTGATCGCCCCCTAGTGTTTAACACCTTCCCTGCCATTGTCATTGTAATCAGTGCATTTTTATAGCACTGATCTCTGTATAAATGACAATGGTCCCAAAATAGTGTCAAAGGTGTCTGATTTGTCCGCCATAATATCCCAGTCACGATAAAAATTGCAGATCTCCGCCATTACTAATAAAAAAGTTAATAATAAAAATGCCATAAATATATCCCCTATTTTGTAGACGCTATAACTTTTGCGCAAACCTATCAATTTACGCTTATTGTGATTTTTTTTTACCAAAAATATGTAGACATTTTTTTTATATATAAATTTTTGGGGGATATTTATTATAGCAAAAAGTAAAAAATAATGCGTTTTTTTCAAAATTGTCGCTCTTTTTTTGTTTGTAGCGCAAAAATGAAAACCGCAGAGGTGATCAAATACCACCAAAAGAAAGCTCTATTTGTGGGAAAAAAAGGACGTCAATATTGTTTGGGTGCAACGTCCCACGACCGCGCAATTGTCAGTTAAATTGACACAGTGCCGTATCGCAAAAAGTGCTCTGGTCAGGAAGGGGGTAAATCCTTCCTGGGCTGAAGTGGTTAAAAAACAAATGAGATGTTTAATTTAAAGTGATATTAAAGCCTTGTTTAAAAAACAAAAAAAACAAACATGTGATACTTACCTGCTCTGTGTAATGGTTTTGCACAGAGCAGCCTGGATCCTCCTCTTCTCGGGTCCCACGCCAGCACTCCTGGCTCCTCCCTCCTGATGGGTGCCCCCACATCAATCACCTTGCAGTGGGGCACCCAAGCAGGTGCGCTTCTGACCCGCGGCTCTCTGTCCATTCGCACACGAAGCCCCTGCTCGGCTCCACCCCCTCTGTCTCCTGATTGGCTAACTGGCTGTGACTGACAGCTGCCAAAAGCCAATCAGGAGTGAGAGTCCCTAGGAAGGCAAAGCTCACGTAGACATCGCTGGATCGAGAGGGGGCTCAGGTAAGTATTGAGGGGGGGGGCTGCTGCACACAGAAGGTTATTTACCTCTATGCATCGCATGCATGAAGGTACAGAAAAAACCTTGTGCCTTTACAACCACATTAGAAATGAAGTGAATGCAGTTTGCCCTAAATGTAGAAGATATTTGGGGCTGTGTATTTCAGCAATACCAGAGATGTGGTGTGCAGCTACAAATGTGTATACCATCTAAGCTCTAGGATCTACTACTTTCACTAGTCTATTAATATAAATACGTTTCAACACTATATTGAAGGCTGTTGCCACCTTTCTAAAACTCACAAATTCAAGGCTGGCATTCTTGTTTTTGTATTGCCCTGGGGCTTAGCAATACACATAATTCTAATTGAGGTACTGTACATTGATCTTCTTTTACCTGGTAAAAGAATATAACTAGATAAAACCAGTCATTTGGTATTGTCAAAATCAATTTTAAAAGCTTTTCTCAGTTGCAAAATATCTCTGTCTAATTATACTTATACGTTCCTGCCCTATTAGAAGTTAAATCCACTACACCAGCTCCCCTTTTCTCAGTTCCACAATCTGATGGTTTTGATGCAACTGAATTCCGGGACCTGATAGATGTTACGGGATATTATTAATAAAGGTGCTGAGGTGTGCAGCAGGTCCTTTTAATTAACTGTAGAGGAATTTAGCAGTGGATAAGTATATTTAACCTCCCTTTAACCTCCATTTGTAATTTTAGATCATCAGTATTCTATATAGATTACAGTGGGTGTTTTTACTTCATATCTTATTTGTAAATAATTATAATAATGTAAATTATATAATAATATAAATATATATATATCATATAAATAATTTATGTGAATGAAAGGGAATATTCTTATTATTGTGCCCTACTTCTTCCAGCATCTCCTAAAAAAAAAGAGTTTCATTTGCTCAAGGGTCATAGCACCAAATAAAAAAAAGGTAAAAATGCGGGATCCTTTTCTAAGCACTTGGTTTCCAATAAGGATCAAGTGCAGCACATTAGCCAGCCCATTAGTCCATCAGTTTTATTTCTGAATGTTCCTTATAAATTTTCATCCACAGCATAATGAGGAAGGATAACCAAACTTCTCAAAATCCACTCTATTAACGTAGTGTAACAAAGTGTGGCGCTAAACTAATAATAATCTACGTGTACTTCATTAGGCAGAACCAAACAGAATATCAATCTGAAAGGCAGTATGCGAAATTAAACGAATTAATGGAACACAAAAATGTTGGTGTAAAGACTGTTAGTAGACCCTAACAGAAGAAATTTAAAGACATGGAAAATTGTGTCCTGAAGTGACTAGCTGAGGACAAACTAAAATGTTATATAATAAATAATAAAAAATGAATAAAAGGCGGAGAAAGGTTGCATGTATGTCACTTTCTCATAAACCAGTATTTGTATCAAAGCAATAACCCACTGTTAAATGTGTAAAACAAAAGTGTAAAAATAACAGAATAAATAAGTGAATACAATAATGGTGACAGTAATGTGATTATGACTGAAAAAGTGAAAAATGTCAACACTCAAAATCTCAATAAAACAATGTGCCTGACATAAATTGTGTACTGCTGATAAGACCACAAGTCCAACATGAATATAAGACCACAGATGGGTTTGTAGCTGGAACGACCGGCAACGACCAGGATGAATGGTGTGGGGTCCTTGACCCCAGGAAGGGCATACATACAGTCTGGAGTAAAACAGATGTATGAATGGAATAGGCAAATGCACCCTTACCGACAGTGGTGGACTCACTAGCCAGCGGCTTGGGAGTCAAACAGGCTTGTAGTACGGCTGAAGAGATGGCCCGCTATCACCAACAGCGGACAATGGAGGAGGGCTGCGGCACTCACCAAACAAACTTCTCTGGTCTCATCAGTAACCGATATCCATGGCATGGAAGGGGGACTGCTCACAGGGATCCAGCTTCATATGTTGGAGGTAAATCCTCAAATATAGTAGGGATTAAGAAGAAAAGAACTCCCCATAGTGTGAATCGGCTAATTATGAGCTTTTATTAAAAACACGACAATAAAAACAAGCTCTGATTCCAGGAAAGGGAGCCAAGTATAAAAAGCGCTTGAATTAAATGGTGGCAGGACAGGCAAAACGACCCGACGCGTTTCGTCCTATGAGACTTCAACTGGGGTATGTGCCTGTCTGCCACTTATGCCTGTATATATCACTATTCTTATAATGACCAAATAATTACACCTGTTTGCGCCATATATCGCACCACTTCCGGGTAGCCGAAAGATGGCGTCAGCATCCACAATGAGCCAATCATAAAGTCAATAGGAATGGCCCATAACCAAGCCTCAGTCTGACTGTCCAACCAAGGAGCTGTCAGAAGTTGCGTCATTCTAAATTCGACAGTGTTAAGGTCAAGTGGAGATGCTCAGCCAATCAAGCGGCAGGTCAAATATCGCCGCTCTTGTTAGGATGTGGCACGCCCCATGGCCGGTCCCAGACTGGATGGGGCTGACGTGCGGTAACCAATAAAAAATCACCCGGAAAGCGTGTGACGTCATTCCCGCAACAACCGGAAGTGACGAATAGAACGAGTATAAGGGAGCCATATATATATATATATATATATAGTATAAGGCCCCTCTATATTTATGGAGCGCATATGCGAGCCAAGCCTCGGTTACAATGCGGTTGATGGAAGTGAACCAGGAAGACCCAAAATTTAGATTGGAACGCAAGTGTGGTTCAATCCACACGATAGAGAAATAGTAAAGAGGCTAATTGTGTATACTAATATGGCGCAAACATATATTTAAAATAACATAGAAAAACAATCAATATTAAATATAATACCTTTCTAATAAAAGTAACAAGATGAGAACACTAATCTGTGTATATTGATGACAAAACTACATCTTATATAAAAATTGGGGGGGGATATTATATAGAAGGGGGCATGACAACAAAATGTCTCCTATCCCCTCTATAGCTTGCATACTATTTGGTGAGCTGCTGGGAGAAACCATACCAACAACAAAGTGTCAATATTAATAATAATATGAACCAAACAGATAATCATGGACCACACCATACAGGAGAAACAAAAAACCAACAGCTAAATTAGGACTGATTGATAAAGGCATTTATGTCCCAATCAATATTAAGGCCAAAAGGCGAATAACTTTTTAATTGGTGGATCCAGAACGTCTCCAATTTGGATACGCCCCTTTTTAAGGAGTTGCCCCTCCAGTTAGGAATAAATTTATCAATAACCTGGAACTGGGTTCCGTTCGGATTCTGGTTGTGGCAGTGTAAAAAATGCCCGGGGACACTATGATTTGTGAGACCCTTTTTTATATTAGCTATATGTTCATTCCCTCTCACAGAGAACGTACGTATAGTGCGGCCCACGTACTGTTTTTTACATGGACACGTCATCAAATAGACCACAAATCTAGTTTCACAGGTCAGGAAATGTTTAATTTTATATTCCCTCCCTGTGGAGGTGGAAACAAACGTCTCGGTTTTTCTCCTTCCACAAACATTATGTAAGCACACATTACAGCGGCGACAAGGAAAAAACCCTTTCATATTATGGAAGAAAGATCGAATCACAGGGGGGTCAATAATGTTAGGAGCGACCTGACTTTTAATTGATGGGGCCCCTTTATAAATTACCCCACCTCGTTCCGGGAGAACAGGGCCCAATACTGGATCCTTTTTAAGGACCCTCCAGTGTCTTGATATAATCTCTTTAACTTGTTTATGTTGTACAGAGAAGTTTGTCAAAAGGGACCATTTATGTTTATTGTCCTGAACTCTTTTAAGTTGTCCAGCCAGCAGAGATTCTCTACTGATCTGGGCAATATTCTTAATTTCATTATCAATATCAATCGAATCGTACCCTTTATCAACAAACCGAGATTTTAAGATCTGTGTCTGAAGAAAAAAGTCTGACAGATTAGTACAGTTGCGTCGGATCCGTGTAAACTGGCTACGTGGAACTGATTTGAGCCAGGTAGCGTGATGGCAACCATTGACCGGATTGTAACCATTCCGGTCGGTGGATTTGAAAAACGTCTTAGTTACCAAATGATTATCAACTACTAGTATCTCTAGATCCAAAAAGTGGATAGCAGAAGGGCTCACCTCATATTTTAATTCAATCCCGATTTCATTATCGTTAAGAGTGGAAAGAAAGGTATGCAAGGACTCAACACTCCCTCTCCACAGGAGGAGGATGTCGTCTATGTACCTAGCCCAGAGAACCAGCTCTGGGGGGTCAAGGGCATAGGCGACATCCTCCTCCCAGCGGGCCATAAAAATGTTGGCCAGGCTAGGGGCGAACTTAGCGCCCATAGCCACTCCCTTCTGTTGGATGAAAAAGTCCCCATTGTACCAAAAATAATTATGTTTGGTCGCGAACCTCAGCAGGTCCATAATGAATCTCTGCTGGGTTCTGGGGATGGACTCTTCCCTAGATAAGAAGAGTTCAACAGCGGCAAAGCCAGCATCATGGGGTATGGAGGTATATAGTGACGTAACGTCAGCTGTCACTAAAAGGAGATCGCTGCTATACGTATATCTATTAACGTGCCTAATTTGTCTTCACATTCCAGTTTCTTCTCTATCTATCTAGATAGACATATTATGGTAAAAACATGTTTTATTAATAGAATTGATCATTTATTTTCTAACTCCTTTTTTTGGGGGTGTTATATCGTGGACATTAGACATGTAGAGAGTTGATAGTAATTTTTTTACAGTAGTGTAAGGTTAGCACTAGCAGTGAGGCCAACAATAGCGAAGAAAATAGAAATGAGCAATTTTTTAAAGGTTTTCAGCATAACAATAGAAGCAACTAATGGGAACAAATAAAAGTAAAACAAAAGTTAGCCTATAATCACTCTTGAAAAGTGGTTAACCAAAAACTTCTAATATATATAGTTACATATAAAGTATATCTATTAAATAAACTATTAGACTTGTAGAAATACTATATATCAGGGGTCTCCAAATGTTTTGAACAAAGGGCCAGTTTACTGTCCTTCAGGCTTTAGGGGGCTGGACTGTGTCCAGTGTCAGTAGAAAATGTCCTTGCATCAGTGGGAGTAAACATTGACCCATCATTGGTTTTAACCTCCCTGGCAGTTTTCCCGAGTGTGGCCCGGGGTTAAATTTCAGCACCATTAGCGGTAACCCTGAGCCACACTCGGGATTGCATTGCAGGATCCTGGTGCGGTATACTTACCTTGCCCCAGGATCTTGCGATGTCCCCCGTTGTGTCTGTGGGCTCTGTCCTCCGCCCGAAACCTCTCTGTGCCGGGCTCCGTTCCCTGCGAGTGTCGCAACGCATGGGGGCGGAGCCCGGCGGCAAATTCGAAAAAGTGAAAAATCATAATACATACAGTACACTGTAATCTTACAGATTACATTACTGTATGAAATCATTTCACATCCCTTTTGTCCCCAGTGCTTTGTCCAATGCCCTGCATGCAGTTTTATATTATATATACTGTTCTTTCTGCCTGGAAACGTAAGATTGTCCATAGCAACCAAAAAGTGTCCCTTTACGTCAAAAGTGATTTTAGACCAGCTAGAAAACAGCCATAGTAAATTAGATCACTTGCAGAATTGAGCGATAGTGAATCGTGGGGAAATTAATTTTATTATTATTATATTATTATTTTTTATAATTATTCGTATGTATTTATTATATTATAATTTATGATTTTGTGTTTCAAACTTCATCATACCCGGGATGTCTACTAGACTCTTGGTGGACAGATTTAAGTGTGTTATTGCTAAGAATTACAGGCCTATAATATATAACGCCAAATTTCTATGCAAAATAATTGTGTCGCTTTGAGACGCTGAAATCTGACATAATCATACCGCCAGGGAGGCTACAAGAAGTAATAGTGCCCCATTGTTGAGTTTAGCTGGATGAATAGTGCCCCATGGTTGGTATTAGTGGGAGGAATAGTGTCCCATCGATAGTGTCAGTGGGAGGAATAGTGGGTATTTGATGGTGTCAGTGGGAAGAAGAGTTCCCCATTAATGGTGTCAGTGGGAGGAATGGACCCTCATCATTAATGTCAGTTGGATAACTAGTGTCCCAAGGGCCAGATAGAGGCAAGCACAGGGCTGCATTTGGCCCCTGGGTCACAGTTTCGAGACCATTGCTATATATCATGAAGAGGAAAGGCTTTTTTCAGCTGTCATAATTAACTTTCTATTAGAGAATGCAAGGCTGACATGCTAATGATTTATGTTCAAAGCAAACTCCCCCATCCATACATGTCTTTATGCTTTATTTTGTTGAGAAGTCATCTGCCCTTAGCTCAAGCATGCATGCAGGAAAATGGGCTTAGCTGAGAAAGGCTCTCCTCCTCTCTTCCCCTCCTGAAGACACCTGGGATGTATGACATAATTTGCCTAGGCAAGAAACCAGGAAGTAACTGAAGAAATGTAAAAACAAAAAAAACCAAAAAAGCTTAAAACAAGTAAATATGATATTCTTTCCTATCTATTTACTAATGATTGCAGCATTGGGAATAAAATATTCAATGTTGATTGGGAGAGTGAAGCCCTATTTTAGGTCAGATGAATCCAACTAATGACTGTTTTCAAAAGGAGAATACTAAATGGTAGCCCCTATACTTCTCATCTGACAAAAATATTTCAGTGTTGGGGTTGTGCCTGCTTGGCTGTGGCAAAGGGCGAGCAGACACAATGGAAAAAAGGAGGACATACAGCACTGGGGAACCCACCAAATATCACCATCATAGAGTTAAATATGGTGTGATTTGACTAAGGTTTATGGCTGCATTGATAAGGATTTTTTTTATATTTTCAAATATTGTTATACAACTATTGACTGCCTCTTTCCAGGGTAAGATACTAAACAAAGCTTCATTGAAATGTGAAAATCCAGCCTTTCCATTTAAGCTGAATTCTTTAATTGGAATTACCAAGGCATTCGCTACTAGATACCAAACACCAAGCATCTGCTAGGACAATTTAAGCTCAGTTAGGGAACACTACCATTGCTTTGAAGCAGAAATTACGGGGAGAACTTGCAGTGTGAGCACTTTGTTTTAAGTCATTTTTAAACAGATTTCTTCTAACTTCAAAACCCCCAAACCTTCTGTTAAGCTATCTGCTTAGGTAAGCAACAGTAGCTAATTATTGCATCATCTCTCCCTGTACTATGTGCATATGGATGTATTTCTGTGCCATTGATACACTATTGTACTTGTTTTCCATTTCAGTTTTCAGTACAATAACCTTTACAGCCATTTGATAATGTATTGGCTGAGTGTACAGCACACTAATGTGTACAAGACTTAAATGACTATTGATGGTTTCATTCTATCTTGTGATTCCTATTGATGAGTAATTGAGATTTATCACAGTAAAAAAGCTTCATGTGCTGTGTGCTGTATCTGTCTTAGTTACCATGTGAACAGAGAACAAATTAACACCCATTCTGGTTGCAGATCTCTCCAAATGAAAATGATATTTTTATAGTCAATTTTTGAGAGGCAACATGTTAAATAATGATTAATTAGTTGGTCTGGAATGGAAATGTACTGCTTATGACATTTTGTATAATTTTTGCCTTATTCATTTTTATTCACCATTTTCTTGACCTTTTCAAGCAGTGATACAGACCCTAGATCTTTACTGACAATAAACATTCAGAAAGTTTTTGTCTATAAAATGTGAACTCTGCACTCCACTGATTACTGTAGTACAAACTATGTACTGTATATAGACATATTTATTAAGGGGCATGCTGAATGGTTATTTACATATTTTTCTAATATTAATATATTCTGTTTTTTAAAACAATTATACAAAATGGGCAGCACAGTGGTGTAGTGGTTAGCAATTTCACTTAGCAGCAAATAAAGTCATGTTTTCCTCCGGGTACTCCGGTTTCCTCCCACACTCTAAAGACATGCTGGTAGGTTAATCAGATCCTATCTAAATTGGCCCTAGTATATGTTTGAATGTGAGTTAGGGACCTTAGATTGTAAGCTCCTTGAGGGTAGGGACTGATGTGACTGTACAATGTATATGTAAAGCGCTGTGTAAATTGACGGTGCTATATAAGTACCTAAAATAAATAAATAAAATACATTATGAAATATTGCACATAAATGCTTTATGTTTTATCCAGCCAACAGGGTTTTGTTTACAGAGGTCTGTAGATACAAGGTGAATAATATATACAGAGGGGGAGATTTACTAAAACTGGTACACACAGAACCTGGTGCAGCTGTGCACTAATCAGCTTCTTACATCAACTTATTCATTTAAGCTTGACGCTTAAAACTGGAAGCTGATTGGCTACTATGCACAGCTGCACCAGATTCTGTGTGCACCAGTTTTAGTAAATCTCCCCCAAAGAGTCAAAGCCAGGGGTAGGCAACCTCGGCCCTCCAGCTGTTTTTAAACTTCAAGTCCCATGAAACATTGCAAGACCCTAACAATCACAGGCATGACTCCTAGAGGCAGAGGCATGATGGGATCTGTAGTTTCACCACAGCTGGAGAGCGAGGTTGCCTACCCCTGGTCAAAGCAATGAGTCAGTTCTAATCAGAATGCCAATTCAAAAAACAGGTGGTAAAAAAGGTGCCACACCCTATTAGTTACAATACTAAAGCATGTATGAAGGTAAAACAGACTGTTTTGTTGGAATAAAAAAATAAATAAACAGACTGACGAACCCTTAGCATATCAGGAAGATGTTGAAACACCACCACTATCAGTGACATGCTTAGAGGAAAAGCTTCCTCTGAGCACGCTGCATGTCCCTGGTGGTGGTGTTTTAACATCTTCCTGATATGCTAAGGGTTCATCAGTCTGTTTTACCTGGGTACGCTGCAAATATTGGAGGTTGGTGAGGTGGTGGCTCAGTCTGTCCTAGTATACTCCAGTGGTCCCGCTTTGGAGATGATGCATAGTGCTTGAGGTGTCTCTCCCCCTCTGGGGGGGTCTTGGGCTGTTGGCTACACCTAGATTGCCACATGCATCTTGGATCGTAATACAGATTTTGATATGTACTGCTCCTGATGAAGAGGCTTGGACCGCGAAACACAAATAGCTCATCTGTGACCCTCTTCTACTCCCTCTTTGTATAGAATTTATTTATAGTACTGTACATGGTCCATTTTTGGACAGAGCAGTTGACTTACAATTATAAAAAGCTTGAGGGGGCTGGATATTTGTTTTGGGTACACCTATACCAACGAATCAACATCTTTTCCCCTTCTTTTTTTGTTTTGTTTTATGTATACACTTTTTATATTATATAAAAATAAAATTATGTAAGTTGATATGTGGTTGTCATTATTTGATACCTGGTGCCTTAAAAGCCCAAGTGTTTTAGTATTTTGAGATGCTAATCAGAAGGCACAGTACAAAGTTTCAGTGAACATCAGTCGTGTCTGCAAGGGAGCTCCTTTAGCTGACCCATAATGCTTTTGGAATCCTTTTTCATATATTAAATGTTCCCTGGCAAACAAAGGTTTTATACATATTGAAAAAGCTTACATAAAATATCAGTTAAAAAGAAAACTTGAAAAAAATAAATAAACCTTATGCAACCATTATCATTTCCATATATTTTCGCTATGTAGTTAAAATAACAATTCATCACAGATTGGTATATTGACCCTAGTTGCTAGTATGTATAAATAACTGAGATCATGATGATTATTAGTGACAAAGGCCCTAATGTGATCACACAGGGACTCAAGTTCAGCAAGTACAAAACTGTCTTGATGAAGGTAATCTCTATTTTTTAATTTGCTTTTATATTTATTTTTGTTTATTATTTTATTAGCTGTAATTGCCTTACAATGGGTTATCTAAAATGTTCAGTATGTAATAAACAGCCACAGTGGTCTGCTTTAACATCCACTAGCCCTATTTTTGTTTGGGTGGAAGGAAGTAATTGTGATGGGAGCTTGGCAGGTAGGAAAGCTTTCAGAAAAGTCAAGTAATTAATACATTTCTGGTATTGAAGAAACCTGTAGTGTGGTATTAGGATCCTCTTTTTGGCTATTTTAATAGTGGGTGTTCCTTGTGTAGGGTTTTAGGAAACCATGAAAGACTAGAATTCTGGGGTACCCTTGAGTACAATGTGGTACAGGTGAGAGTCAGGATGAATGAGGTCACAGTTAATAATTTAACACCTTTATAGACCCCGTTCCTGACACCTACCGTAATTTATGTTTCTTAGATTGCTGCAGACTTGCTCTTTTCTGAAAACTCCATGCAATGCTAAGGAGGGGGTTGGGGAGTTAATGTTTACCATAATTAATTCTGTCTATACTGTGTTGGCATACCTCATTATAAGTTTCTTTCCTAAGAAAACGTTAAAGATCTCTCAAAGCTTAGGTTCTGCATTGTATATTAATAAGGGAAATGGAGTCTTCCCTTACTTTGTCTTTCCATTTTCATTTTGAAAATGTTCAGAGTAGCTTGCAGTCTGCCCAAAGGCCTGCTCCAAAGAAACAAATAAAAAGATAATAAAAAATAAACATTTTTAGGTATGCTGTGTGAATAGTAACACAAAACAAACATATAGTGGGATTTTCTCAAATTTGACAGCAAAAGTGGAACTATACTTTAAGTCTGTGACCTGGAAAAAGTAAGCAATAAGGTGTTCTCTCTTTTCTCTAACTTGTGGATATGCATACGTGTTTCAGGTTGGTGACTCCAAATACTTGAAGATAGCAAATCAGTGGAACTGCCAGGCAACTAGTATTTTCCAAAAGAGACAAGTAAAATCTGACCCCCTATATCCCTTATGACTGGTTAACTTGAGTCTTTGCTAACAGTTGAGTGTTATGTTAGCTGTAATTTTTAACCACTTTCCACCCACCCACTGCATTTAAACGGCTGGGCAGGATAAGCATAAATCTGGGGGGATGTACCCATGCATTATCCCAGATCTGCCCTCCTGCACGCCCCTGGGTTTATTTTCAACATTTTTTGTTTTTTTTTCATTTATATCACAAGAAAAAAATTGCATTTGGGTACAGCGTTGCATGACTGAATATTCATTTAAAGTGTGGCAACACCGAAAACATGGCCTGGGCAGGAAGGGGGTGAAAGTGTCTGGTGTTGAGGTGGTTAAATATTATGTCAATGATTTTATACCAAGACTCAGTGCTTGAATTTGTATAAGATGTGTTAACCACTTACAGACTGCCGTTATACTTCCTAACTTTGAAGAGGAATATCGTTGTTATGGTAGCAGCTAGCTGCCATAACCCTGGTATCATCCTCTTCGGCCTGCGGTCCACTTTCCGATAATAGTGGTCTCTGTGGTGGATTCACCGCAAGATCACTTTTATTGGCGGCGGGAGGGGGGCCCTCCCGCCATGCTCCGGTGCCCTCCGCCACTTACCGGAGCCGTCAGCAGTGGCGGAGGCGATCGGATCTTCTCCCTTGCTGGGTATGGAGATGACTGTGGGGAAGATGGACCCCACTCGTCTCCATACCATTGCAGGGCGGAAGCGACGTCAAAACGTCACTTCCGCCCATAGCTCTCAAAGGGCTATTTTTTTTTTTAAATGACTTTTTTTTATTGCATTTTAGTGTAAATATGAGATCTGAGGTCTTTTTGACCCCAGATCTCATATTTAAGAGGTCCTGCTTTTTTTTTTTCTATTACAAGGGATGTTTACATCCCTTGTAATGGGAATAAAAGTGACACAATTTTTTTTTTAAAGAACAGTGTAAAAAATAGGATTTTTAAAAAAGCTTAGCTGTAAAATCCTTTTTTTGGAGTACATCACGGGACACAGAGCACCATAGTAATTACTATGTGGGTTATAGGCCACCTTCAGGTGATGGACACTGGCACACCCTAAACAGGAATTTGCCTCCCTATATAACCCCTCCCATACCGGGAACACCTCAGTTTTTGTAGCAAAGCAATATACATATACATATACCCCAGAAGAAGAGGGGCGGGACCTCTGTGTCCCGTGATGTACTCCAAGAAAAGGATTTTACAGGTAAGCTGTTATAAAAATCCTATTTTCTTTATCATACATCACGGGACACAGAGCACCGTAGCAATTAATATGTGGGACGTCCCATAGCAATGCTATTTGAGGGGAGGGAGACACGACCCGTAGGGCGCCAACAGACTTGAGGACCTATACTGATGCCTGCAGCTGCACCCAAAGGCGATATCCTCATGCCCTTTTTTACATCCACTTGATAAAATCTGGTGAATGTATGGACTGCAGACCAAGTTGCGGCCTTGCAGATCTGAGCCATGGAGGCTTGTGATGCACTGCCCCAGAAGCACTAACCGCTCTAGTAGAGTGCACTTTGACATGAAAAGGTGAAATCTTACCTTTCAACCATTAGGCCTAAATTATAACTTGCCGAATCCACTTAGCAATAGTAGATTTTGACGCTGCCTGTCCCTTCCTGGGACCCTCTGGCAGCATAATAAACCATCAGTCTTTCAGACCTGAGCAGTCATCTTTAAATAGACCTTGACAGCTCTCACTACATCAAGACAATGTAGTGAGTTCTCTACCCTAGACAGGGCCGGTCCTAGACGGGGTGCACGGGGTGCAGTGCACCCGAGCGCCAGAGAGGTGGGGGCGCTGAAGCGCCAGAGTGCTCCCCTCCCTCCTCCTCCTCCTCTTGTTTGTGTCCAGCGGCGCCTCTCTGCCGGTGTTCTAAGAAGAAAGGCGCCGCTGTATTAACTGCTCAAGCCGGAGATGAGAAGGGAGGCAGAGCGGCTGGTCTCTGTGTGGAGAGAGACCAGCCGTGAGTGATGTCGCGCGCGGGGGGGAGGGGGGGAGGAGCGGTCTGTGCTGACACATTCTCCTCCTCTCTGTGTCTCTCACTCCTGCTGCCTGCTGTGTACACTTCTGTTCTCCACCTGGGCGGCGCGGCTGCACACTCTCCTCTCCTCTCCAGCTGCCGCCTGGGTGTTTTTATGTACTGTACCCTAATGGAGGGGGGGGTCTGTACTAATGGAGAAGGGGGGTCTGCCCTGGGGGGTCATTACTAATAGAGGGGGGTCTGTACTAATGGAGGGAGGGTCTGTCCTGGGGGGTCTGTAGTAATGGAGGGAGGGTCTGTCCTGGGGGGTCTGTAGTAATGGAGGGAGGGTCTCTCCTGGGGGGTCTGTAGTAATGGAGGGAGGGTCTGTCCTGGGGGGTCTGTAGTAATGGAGGGAGGGTCTGTCCTGGGGGGTCTGTAGTAATGGAGGGAGGGTCTGTCCTGGGGGGTCTGTAGTAATGGAGGGAGGGTCTGTCCTGGGGGGTCTGTAGTAATGGAGGGGGGGTCTGTCCTGGGGGTCTGTAGTAATGGAGGGGGGGTCTATCCTGGGGGGTCTGTAGTAATGGAGAGGGGGTCTGTCCTGGGGGGGTCTGTAGTAATGGAGGGGGGTCTGTCCTGGGGGGGTCTGTACTAATGGAGGGGGGGTCTGTACTAATGGAGGGGTGTCTGTCCTGGGGGGTCTGTACTAATGGAGGGGGGGTCTGTACTAATGGAGGGAGGGTCTGTCCTGGGGGGTCTGTAGTAATGGAGGGAGGGTCTGTCCTGGGGGGTCTGTAGTAATGGAGGGAGGGTCTGTCCTGGGGGGTCTGTAGTAATGGAGGGAGGGTCTGTCCTGGGGGGTCTGTAGTAATGGAGGGGGGGTCTGTCCTGGGGGGTCTGTAGTAATGGAGGGAGAGTCTGTCCTGGGGGTCTGTAGTAATGGAGGGGGGTCTGTAGTAATGGAGGGGGGGTCTGTCCTGGGGGTCTGTAGTAATGGAGGGAGGGTCTGTCCTGGGGGGTCTGTAGTAATGGAGGGAGGGTCTGTCCTGGGGGGTCTGTAGTAATGGAGGGGGGGTCTGTCCTGGGGGGTCTGTAGTAATGGAGGGGGGTCTATCCTGGGGGGTCTGTAGTAATGGAGAGGGGGTCTGTCCTGGGGGGTCTGTAGTAATGGAGGGGGGTCTGTCCTGGGGGGTCTGTACTAATGGAGGGGGGTCTGTACTAATGGAGGGGTGTCTGTCCTGGGGGGGTCTATACTAATGGAGGGGGGTCTGTCCTGGGGGGTCTGTACTAATGGAGGGGAGTCTGTCCTGGGGGGGTCTATACTAATGGAGGGGGGTCTGTCCTGGGGGGTCTGTAGTAATGGAGGGGGGTCTGTCCTGGGGGGTCTATACTAATTGAGGGGGGTCTGTCTTGGGGGGTCTGTACTAATGGGGGGTCTGTACTAATGGAGGGGGGTCTGTACTAATGGAGGGGGGTCTGTCCTGGGGGGTCTGTACTAATGGAGGGGGGTCTGTCCTGGGGGGTCTGTAGTAACGGAGGGGGGTCTGTCCTGGGGGTCTGTACTAATTGAGGGGGGTCTGTCCTGGGGGGTCTGTACTAATGGGGGGTCTGTACTAATAGAGGGGGGTCTGTACTAATGAAGGAGGGGTCTGTCCTGGGGGGTCTGTACTAATGGAGGGGGGTCTGTACTAATGGAGGTGGGGTCTGTCCCGGGGGGTCTGTACTAATGGAGGGGGGTCTGTCCTGGGGGGTCTGTACTAATGCAGGGGGGTCTGTCCTGGGGGGGTCTGTACTAATGGAGGGGGGTTTTCCTGGGGGGGGTCTGTACTGAGGAAGGTCTGTACTGAGGGAGGGGTTTATACTTAGTGCGGGTTCTTCACTGATGGAGGGGGTCTATACTTAGTGGAGGGGGGTCTGTACTGAGGGGCGACTATAGTTGTTGGAAGGGGGAGTGACCCCAACCCTAGTGATGCCAATGCAGCTGCGGGCTCTTCTTTCCCCCCTCTCCCCCCTCCCTCTCCCCCCTCCCTCTCCCTCTCGCGCACGCTGCTGTACTAGTGAGCAGCGCTTGCCAGCACAGCTGCCCACTATGTATCTTCCCCCGCCTTCATATGCCCAGGGAAGAAACAGAATAGAAAAAGGAGCAGAGAAGAGGATTGTGGGACATGTAGTCCCAAGGACTGGCAGCCCCACTGTAACACGGAAACTGGAGCTCACACAGCATGCTCAGCTGAATGGGAGAGAGAGAGCCAGGAGTCCGGGAAAGCTTTCAGGGAAGTACACTCAGGACTCCAGAGGGAGAGGACATTGCTGAGGGAACCCCATCAGAGAGAGAACCCCGCTGCCCTGCGCCACCAGAGGGAAAGCCACACAGCCTAGCACCATCCCTGGTGGAGAAAGGAATGGAGTCATTGTCAGAATACAGATCTGGGTGCTATCCAGCGGAGTCACCACGGGCAATTCAGAGTGAGCTGACTCCTGATCAGAGGAACCGTTGCTGTATCGCTGGGTCAGGTGAGAGGGTCGATTGGCCATTATTTACTAACGTCCATAGGAAATGCAGTCTCTGACCATCTCCTGTACTATGTCTGCAGTCTCTGACCATCTCCTGTATTATGTCTGCAGTCTCTGATCATCTCCTGTACTATGTCTGCAGTCTCTGATCATCTCCTGTACTATGTCTGCAGTCTCTGACCATCTCCTGTAATATGTCTGCAGTCTCTGATCATCTCCTGTATTATGTCTGCAGTCTCTGATCAACTCCTATATTATGTTTGCAGTCTCTGATCATCTCCTGTACTATGTCTGCAGTCTCTGATCATCTCCTGTACTGTGTCTGCAGTCTCTGATCATCTCTTATATCCTGTCTGCAGTCTCTGATCATCTCCTGTAGTATGTCTGCAGTCTCTGATCATCTCCTGTAGTATGTCTGCAGTCTCTGATCATCTCCTGTACTATGTCTGCAGTCTCTGACCATCTCCTGTACTATGTCTACAGTCTCTGATCATCTCCTGTACTATGTCTGCAGTCTCTGATCATCTCTTATATCCTGTCTGCAGTCTCTGACCATCTCCTGTACTATGTCTGCAGTCTCTGATCATCTCCTGTACTATGTCTACAGTCTCTGATCATCTCCTGTACTATGTCTGCAGTCTCTGACCATCTCCTGTACTATGTCTGCAGTCTCTGATCATCTCCTGTACTATGTCTGCAGTCTCTGATCATCTCCTGTACTATGTCTGCAGTCTCTGATCATCTCCTGTACTATGTCTGCAGTCTCTGACCATCTCCTGTAGTATGTCTGTAGTCTCTGATCATCTCCTGTACTATGTCTGCAGTCTCTGATCATCTCCTGTACTATGTCTGCAGTCTCTGACCATCTCCTGTAATATGTCTGCAGTCTCTGATCATCTCCTGTATTATGTCTGCAGTCTCTGATCAACTCCTGTATTATGTTTGCAGTCTCTGATCATCTCCTGTACTATGTCTGCAGTCTCTGATCATCTCCTGTACTGTGTCTGCAGTCTCTGATCATCTCTTATATCCTGTCTGCAGTCTCTGATCATCTCCTGTAGTATGTCTGCAGTCTCTGATCATCTCCTGTAGTATGTCTGCAGTCTCTGATCATCTCCTGTACTATGTCTGCAGTCTCTGACCATCTCCTGTACTATGTCTACAGTCTCTGATCATCTCCTGTACTATGTCTGCAGTCTCTGATCATCTCTTATATCCTGTCTGCAGTCTCTGACCATCTCCTGTACTATGTCTGCAGTCTCTGATCATCTCCTGTACTATGTCTACAGTCTCTGATCATCTCCTGTACTATGTCTGCAGTCTCTGACCATCTCCTGTACTATGTCTGCAGTCTCTGATCATCTCCTGTACTATGTCTGCAGTCTCTGATCATCTCCTGTACTATGTCTGCAGTCTCTGATCATCTCCTGTACTATGTCTGCAGTCTCTGATCATCTCCTGTACTATGTCTGCAGTCTCTGACCATCTCCTGTAGTATGTCTGTAGTCTCTGATCATCTCCTGTAGTATGTCTGCAGTCTCTGATCATCTCCTGTAGTATGTCTGCAGTCTCTGATCATCTCCTGTACTATGTCTGCAGTCTCTGATCATCTCCTGTATTATGTCTGCAGTCTCTGATCATCTCCTGTACTATGTCTGCAGTCTCTGATCATCTCCTGTACTATGTCTGCAGTCTCTGATCATCTCCTGTATTATGTCTGCAGTCTCTGATCATCTCCTGTACTATGTCTGAAGTCTTTGATCATCTCTTATATCCTGTCTGCAGTCTCTGATCATCTCCTGTACTATGTCTGCAGTCTCTGATCATCTCCTGTACTATGTCTGCAGTCTCTGATCATCTCCTGTACTATGTCTGCAGTCTCTGATCATCTCATGTACTGTCTGCAGTCTCTGATCATCTCCTGTACTATGTCTGCAGTCTCTGATCATCTCCTGTACTATGTCTGCAGTCTCTGATCATCTCATGTACTATGTCTGCAGTCTCTGATCATCTCCTGTACTATGTCTGCAGTCTCTGATCATCTCCTGTACTATGTCTGCAGTCTCTGATAATCTCCTGTATTATGTCTGCAGTCTCTGACCATCTCCTGTACTATGTCTGCAGTCTCTGATCATCTCTTATATCTTGTCTGCAGTCTCTGATCATCTCCTGTAGTATGTCTGCAGTCGCTGATCATCTCCTGTAGTATGTCTGCAGTCTCTGATCATCTCCTGTAGTATGTCTGCAGTCTCTGATCATCTCCTTTACTATGTCTGCAGTCTCTGATCATCTCCTGTATTATGTCTGCAGTCTCTGATCATCTCCTGTACTATGTCTGCAGTCTCTGATCATCTCCTGTACTATGTCTGCAGTCTCTGATCATCTCCTGTATTATGTCTGCAGTCTCTGATCATCTCTTATATCCTGTCTGCAGTCTCTGATCATCTCCTGTACTATGTCTGCAGTCTCTGACCATCTCCTGTACTATGTCTGCAGTCTCTGATGATCTCTTATATCCTGTCTGCAGTCTCTGATCATTTCCTGTACTATGTCTGCAGTCTCTGATCATCTCCTGTACTATGTCTGCAGTCTCTGATCATCTCCTGTACTATGTCTGCAGTCTCTGATCATCTCTTATATCCTGTCTGCAGTCTCTGACCATCTCCTGTACTATGTCTGCAGTCTCTGATCATCTCCTGTAGTATGTCTGCAGTCTCTGATCATCTCCTGTACTATGTCTGCAGTCTCTGATCATCTCCTGTACTATGTCTGCAGTCTCTGATCATCTCCTGTATTATGTCTGCAGTCTCTGACCATCTCCTGTACTATGTCTGCAGTCTCTGATCATCTCCTGTACTATGTCTGCAGTCTCTGATCATCTCCTGTATTATGTCTGCAGTCTCTGATCATCTCTTATATCCTGTCTGCAGTCTCAGATCATCTCCTGTACTATGTCTGCAGTCTCTGACCATCTCCTGTACTATGTCTGCAGTCTCTGATCATCTCTTATATCCTGTCTGCAGTCTCTGACCATCTCCTGTACTATGTCTGCAGTCTCTGATCATCTCTTATATCCTGTCTGCAGTCTCTGACCATCTCCTGTTCTATGTCTGCAGTCTCTGATCATCTCCTGTACTATGTCTGCAGTCTCTGATCATCTCCTGTATTATGTCTGCAGTCTCTGATCATCTCTTATATCCTGTCTGCAGTCTCTGATCATCTCCTGTACTATGTCTGCAGTCTCTGACCATCTCCTGTACTATGTCTGCAGTCTCTGATCATCTCTTATATCCTGTCTGCAGTCTCTGATCATCTCCTGTACTATGTCTGCAGTCTCTGATCATCTCCTGTACTATGTCTGCAGTCTCTGATCATCTCCTGTACTATGTCTGCAGTCTCTGATCATCTCTTATATCCTGTCTGCAGTCTCTGACCATCTCCTGTACTATGTCTGCAGTCTCTGATCATCTCCTGTAGTATGTCTGCAGTCTCTGATCATCTCCTGTACTATGTCTGCAGTCTCTGATCATCTCATGTACTATGTCTGCAGTCTCTGATCATCTCCTGTACTATGTCTGCAGTCTCTGATCATCTCCTGTACTATGTCCCCAGTCTCTGATCATCTCCTGTATTATGTCTGCAGTCTCTGACCATCTCCTGTACCATGTCTGCAGTCTCTGATCATCTCTTATATCCTGTCTGCAGTCTCTGATCATCTCCTGTACTTTGTCTGCAGTCTCTGACCATCTCCTGTATTATGTCTGCAGTCTCTGACCATCTCCTGTATTATATCTGCAGTCTCTGATCATCTCCTGCACTATGTCTGCAGTCTCTGACCATCTCCTGTATTATGTCTGCAGTCTCTGATCATCTCCTGTATTATATCTGCAGTCTCTGATCATCTCCTGTACTATGTCTGCAGTCTCTGACCATCTCCTGTACTATGTCTGGGGGCTCTTTCTAACAGACTCTCTAACAGAAGCCCTCTCTGTGTGCATCAGAGAGACCCCCCTCCAGGTCTCATTAGTGTACCCTCTTCCTGTATATTCTTTATTAAAAGATCACAGGAGGATCCCAGGGTAACAAAGACTTCTTAGGGGAGCATCTCTGTGTTTGAGTCGTTGCCATAGAAACATTTGTAAAGGGGAGGAGTTGGTAAGATGACCACGCCCATGTGGGGGCGCCAAAAATATTTCTGCACCCAGGCTCCGGTGACCCTAGGATCAGCCCTGACCCTAGACCCTGGTTTTGGAAAAAAAACAACGGTAGGACAATATCTTGGTTTAGGTGGAAACCTAAAGCCACCTTAATAGTTAAATATGGCTTCTTTACAGGAAAGAGCAGCCAACTCCAACACCCTTTTTCAGAGGGTATAGCAACTCCAAACACCATTTCCCTTGTCAGAAGGACCAAGGGAGTATACTGTAACGGTTCAAAGGGCTGTTTTGCAATACCGACAAAAAAAGAAGTTCAAGTCCCAAGGGTTCAAGAGTGGTCTAACTGGTGGAATAAGCCGCATTACCCCTTGTATAAAAACCCCGGACCAAAGAAAGCAAGCGGTCTTTGAAATAAGACCAATAAAGCCGAGACTTGGCCCTTAATAGTACTCAAGGCCAGCTTCATTTGTACTTGTAGAAAAAACAAGAATTCTACCTATGTTATATTTCTGAGGGTGGCAACCCTTGGATTCACACCAGGAAACATAAGCCCTCCAGAGTCTATAATATATAACTCTGGAAGCCGGCTTCATTAATGAAGGTAGAAATCACTGACGGAGAGACTACTCTTCAGAATGTGGGCTTCAATAGCCAAACCGTCAAACTTAGAGTTTGTAAGGTAGGATGGAATATCAGCCCCTGTGAGAGTAGGTCTGGCTGTCGTGGAAGGGACCATGGATCCTCCACCGCCATCTTTACGATTTCTGCATACCAGGACCTTCTGGGCCATGCTGGGGCTACAATAATTACCGACTTTCTCTACAGCTTGATCCTGCACAGAAGTCGTGGCAACAACTGAATAGGGAATAAAGCCTAACTCAGTGAAAACTGACCCCATGGGGTCACCACGCATCTGTTTCGCATGCGAGTGGATCCCTTGTCCTTGACATAAAGTTGACCAAGTTGACCAACTACATGTTGAACCTGGACACCAAAAGATCTACGTCCAGGATGCCCCATCTTTGGCTATAGCCAGGAATTTTGGGTGAAGGGACCACTCCCCCGGGAACAACTGCTGGCGACTCACGTAGTTTGCCTGCCAATTCTCTATTCCTGGAATGAAGACTGCCAATGGGCGGAAATGGATGTTCCTTGCCTAAGCTAGAATATGGTCCACCACTCTCTGAACTCTCTGATTGATATAGGCCACAGCTGTGGCATTATCGGATTGGATCCTGACAGGACAATCCAGTAGCATGAATGTTCAGGGCTTCAGAGCCAGATGCATTGCCCGAATCTCTAGGATGTTGATGGGCAATGCTTTTTCGGTTCTGGACCACTGTCCCTGGACAGTTGTCTTTTCCAGTACAGCCGCATTGGCAAATCTAAAGCTTGAATCATTTTGTTCCAAGCAGACAGGAATGAATGGAACTGGGCATAGGGAACCGCTTTGAATGAAGCCACCATCATTCCTAACAACCTCATGCATAGGTGAATGGAGGGATCCAGCTCTCTTATGGAATTGATCTTTGCCTGAGACAAGAACACCTTTTTCTGGGCTGTGTCTATGATCAGACCCAAGTACTCCAGCTTTTTTTAGAGGTAACTGGTTGTAATGCGTACGCTTTGTTCCAAACGAGCCACCGACTATTAGCAATAGATCGTCTAGGTACGGCAAGACTGTTATGCCCTGTGCCCTTAACCTGGCTAGAGGTGGGGCCAGGACTTTTGTAAACACCCAGGGTGCTGTAGCTAGCCCAAAGGGCAAGGCTACAAACTGGAAATGCTGCTGTTCTACCTCGAACCGCAGAAACCTTTGGTGAGCGGGAAATATAGCAACATGCAGATATGCATCCCTGATGTTGATAGATGCCAGAAGTTCTCCTTCTTGTAGGATAGAAACCACTGACCTGATCGACTTCATGCAAAAGGAGCGGATCTTCAGGAACTGATTCAGATTTTTTAGATCTAGAATGGGTCTGACATCTCAAGTCTTCCCCCCCACCCTTGCGAGGGGGGGCACCCTTTCATAATGAGGCTTTAGAATTCTGTTTTGCAGGATTCCGGTTGCAGGACTTCTTTTGTGCCTGGGCCTAACCCTGAGGTCTTCCTCTAGAGTCTGACGGTGGAGGCCGTCACCACTACCTAGAGGCAGATGCCCCTGGCGCAGGAGAAAGGGACCGCTTAAATGAAGGGCGTTTATTCTTTCTTTTGACTGGCAAAAGAGTACTTTTCCCACTGGAAATCGTTTGGATGTATTTGTCCAAATCATCCCCAAATAGCCGATCCTCATGAAAAGGAAAACCAGTCAGGAGCTTTTTGCATGGTGCTTTAGCTGACCAATTTTTTTAACCACAGGATTCTAAACATGTGTACTAGCACAAGCGCAAGGCGGGACGCCTGGTGAGCGTCTATGGCAAAACAGAATGCTCTTGGTAGCTCGGCCAAATCCTGGGTTTGCTGTACAGGAACCTCTTTAAGGGCCTGTTTAAATTGGTCCTTAAGGGAATGACAGATGCCTATTGCAGCGACTGCAGGCTGAGTAATGGCACCTGCCAAAGAAAAAGAGGATTTTAACAGGAATTCCAACCTTTTATCTGTTGGATCCTTAAGCATTTGTGCATTGTCTACTGGACAAGTTAGACTTTTATTCACACTGGAAATTGCAGTGTCAATTGCTGGTACATTCCATTTTTTGGTAAATTTCTCCTCCATGGGTTAGAGAACTGAGAATCTCTTTGGAGGGAGAAAATGCTTATCCGGGTGATCCCATTCAGCATAATATGCTTTTCTAGTAATGCATGGACAGGAAACGCATGAAAAGGCTGTGAAGGTTTTAAAGGAACCCAAGGAAGAAACCAAACTTTCAGCAGACTCCGTTAGGGGTAGCATAAAAGTAGGACGAACCATCTCCGTAAGAGATTGTATAAGCAACTTCTCAGATTGTGAGGCTGCAAAGAGTTCATCTACCGTTGTTTCCTCCGCAGAGAAGTCATCGGTTTGTCTTTCCTTCTGATCACCTGAGGGTAACACCTCATCCTGTACCTACTGTTACCCTTGCAAAGGGTCTAAGGTGGGGGAGGGGGATCTAACACACTTCCTATCCATTTGGATGGGGGGTGCAATTAAAGCAGCTAATCTTCCCTCTAGACCCTGCAGGGCGGAGGAAAAGGCATCTTCAATCACATATACAGGGGCTGAGATGTGAGAAGCTGCTGCGCCACCAATTTGTTCCAGTGACTCACCCTGGCTTGCCATATCTGGTATTTCAGGCGAGGATGACAGTGTGGAGGCACCACTGGAGTTCCTAGCACCTGGGGGTGAAATCTTTGGTACCTTTTTGGTCTTTTTGGTGTCTTTTTTGGTACGCATAGTCCTAAGCACAAATACAGAGGTATTATTTTAATGCACTATTTGCTGAACATAGTCTGACAGTGTAATGCCACTATACAAGTTCAGCCTAGCGCTGGGAAAAATGTCCATTCCATGTTAGGAATGCCCTTTGGTGCCCTTACGTGCCCCACCACTCCTGTGTCCCGAGTGTAGCCAGGCTTGCTTCTCCTCACTTCAGCCGTGGAGAGACTGCTCCAGTAAAACTCTTAAGCCTGTGCAATGCGTCCTCGTGGACGCTGTGTCCTACACACGATGCCTCGCCTATGCCCCACCCCCCCGTCAACCCGCCCCATCCTTTCATTTTTCACAAAATGTTCCCGCACACGCCGCGGGCGGCCTTTGGGTTCGCAGACCCAACACGAGGTGGGGGGAGAGATGCAGAGCCCAATGAAACAAGCAGGAAGAGAAAAACACATGTGGCCCGAAACTCTGGACTTCCGCACCCCTTGTGGGGGGTAGTACAAGGGGGGGTACAACAATTGCTGATTCCCTAACTCTCCTGGTCCCTTCAGGGGGGATAAAAGCATGGCAGATCTCTTACCTTCAGAGGAATCCCCCTGTGCAAGCTGCTGCAGCCACACACAGACTGACACTGAGCTGAAGTGAAGACAACAGATTAAGGTATGTGCACATACTCTAGTAGAGAATTAAGGCATGACAACATTTTTCCCTAAAGAAGAAAACCTATGGTGGACTTTATAGTTCCTATCTTCCTTCATTACCTTATCCCCGCTGCAGGATTCTACTGAATTAACAGACAGATCCAACCTTCACCCATCACGGCGGGTCGGGGTTGCACTCGCTTGGACCTGCAATAGCACCTTGCCAGGAAAAACTTTAGGTAATGTAGCATGACCAAAGCTCTGGGTCCCTGGGTCCAGCCCTGCAAAGAGAGGCGTTACAGGAAAAACCTTGTGCTTCTTATACGAGGCCCAGGTACCATCCACCTTGGCCTCAGTGGCGCTTTGGATGGATCCGGTCTGTGAAGGCTATTTAAATCCAGCAAAGATCCCTCCTGGAGCTCCTCAGAGCACATCTTCACTCGTGACCATCACCTTGGACACTGGCGAAAAAACTGAGGTGTTCCCGGTATGGCAGGGGCAACTTCCTGTTTAGGGTGTGCCAGTGTCCATCACCTGAAGGTGGCCTATAACCCACATAGTAATTACTATGGTGTTCTGTGTCTCGTGATGTATGATAAAGAAATAAAAAATAAATGGTAAATGAAATAAGAAAAAAATAAAAATTTTAAACGCGTCCCATCCCGCCGTGCTCGTGTGCAGAATCGAAAGCATACTTGAGTACCGCCCGCTTATGAAAATGGTGTTCAAACCACACATGTGAGGTATCATCACGATCGGTAGAGTGACAATTAATTTTAATCCTAGACCTTCTCTGTAACTTAAAACATGCAACCTGTAGAATTTTTGAAACGTTGCCTATAAAGATTTTTAAGGGTAAAAGTTTGTCGCCATTCCACGAGCGGGAGCAGTTTTGAAGCATGACATGTTGGGTATCAATTTACTCAGTGTAACATTATCTTTCACAATATTAAAAAAAAATGGGCTAACTTTACTGTTGTCTTATTTTTTAATTCAAAAAAGTGTATTAGTACCAAAAAAAGTGCGCTTATAAGACCGCTGCGCAAATACGGTGTGACAGAAAGTATTGCAACAACTGCCATTTTATTCTCTAGGGAGTTAGAAAAAAAAAATATAATGTTTGGTGGTTCTAAGTAATTTTTTAGCAAAAAAAAACTGCTTTTAACTTGTAAACAACAAATCTCAAAAAGAGGCTCAGTTCTTAAGTGGTGAATAAAGGGGGTGCTCTTATACCATGCCATGCAATAATCTGTTTTATTTTGTACACCAGTGATCCTCATTAAATACCCTAGTGTGTTAAAGCCAGATTTGTTTATTTGTTATGGAATTTTGTAAGTATTAAAATGAATGCCGTGTGTCTGTTACAAGCAGTGTTTGATGCATTGAAGCACATTGATTGCATAAGCAATAAGATTCGCTGTTCATCTTGTTAAAATGCACAGCAGAATGAAATGGCTGCTACAAGTGACAAAGCAGCGAGATCCCCCCAATCCGTGTGGATTGGGTATGCTTGTAATGAGGCATACTAAAGCAGTTTACTCAGACAGCATACATTGGAAAATAGCAAAATTAAACCATTTTCAAACTGCATTCTCAGAACTAATAATATATCAAGGTACCCATTGTTTTGATGCTGTCCTGCATGAATGCAAGAGAAGTGATCATCACCACTGGTTATTGGTGAAAAAATAGAAGACACAATTAAAAAAAAAAAAAACACTTTCTTCATAACTGCAATAACAAGGTCTTACTTTTTGAGAAAATATAAAGAGGTTTTCTGTTCACAAACAATCAGAGACCAATCAGATTTTAGCTTTCATCTTTTAAAATGCTTTCTTACTGGTTGCTTTGGATTTCTGCTCCTTGCATTTTGTTTCTTGCTTTAATAAATTATTTTAAAATCAGGAAAAGTAAGCTGGCCTTACTTTTCTCTAGCATATCCATTTTTATGTAGCCAGACATATCCCATATTTCTCCAGCCTGTGCAATTTAAAAACACTATTAACAATCCCTCTTGCAAATGTTTATGGCGACATAACTAGTATTATTTTACAATATGTTGTATAATAAGCTGACTTTGCATGATTATTCACAGAACAACCAAGTTATCTCAGTGTACTAGAATTTTCTCATTATTGTAGCATCGGGTTAGTGCACAAATCCATAAACACAACAACTCCGCATAATAATTTAATCTGTAATTTCTTGCACTTGTTCAGTGGTCTTTAGAATGGTCGTATGTATTCTCTGCTCTCACAAGAATTAATTGTTGTTTGGTTTGACGTGAAAAGTCTGTTTTAAATTTTATATTGGTTTTCAAAATATAATGTATTCTGTATTAAGCTTTATTGGACTCCTTTACTTAATATGTATGCTTATTGTGATACTGGGCTACAACCATTCAGTAAAAGTATTTGTCACAAAAGATGCAAGCCAGGGGGCAACAGAACTAGAAAAAAAGAGAACCACGAAAAAAGTTTTCTTCCATTGGGGTGTATTGCTTGATGCAGGCCCATCACAATGAAAAGCTGAAATCCATTGTTTCCAATCGGCACAACTCGCACCAATGCACTGTGTTGATGTGTACTGGGTGAAAATGGAAAATGTTGCTTTTAAATGCAGCCCAACATGTTTTGACATGTCATAGTGCACTGCAGTTTAGTGTTAAAGAAATAAATAAATAAAGCATTTGGCATCTCCTGTAGAAAAAATGCACATCAATGCAATGCAATTTAAAAAAAAAAAGTCAACATATGTAAACTCATGCGTGTTTAAGCGGTTGCCGCCCGGTCACAGTACATTTATTGCAGCAGGGCAACACGGGCAGGCTGGATCGCGTTCATGTACATCATCTAGCCAAGGTGATATGGCAAAGTACTAATGCGCTACCAACAGTGTATCAATACAAATAAGGTGCTAATTAATAAAGTGCATACATATAAAGTGCTAAATGAAAAAAGCAGCTAAACTTCTATAGTGTAACCAACACCTCTAAAAATGTATATCGTGTAGTGTAGTAGAGCTAATATAGCACGTCAAAAAAAAAACAAAAAAAAGAATTTCTCAGATGCTCATGGCAAATATAAACTCATATAAAAGTGTTCAAAGTCCTTAAAGGTGCATCCCATAATATATATCTGAGCAATAATGCAATGAAATTCAGTAAAGTGTATCACAGAAAACTAAACTAAAAGTAAATTGTTTCCCAGGAGTAATCAGCATCCAAAAAAATCAGGTGACTCAGAGAGATGATCAGTTCCAAAGTTAAAAATATAAATCAGAGTAGATAAGGGGGATAAGGACAGGTGAAAGAGTCCAAATTAAAGATGTAAGATGGTAAACATGTCTTTCTGCAATTCTCCCCCAGTAGTGCTAGCCTCTCACCTTATAGATAGACCCCAACGGGTCTAATGGGGCAACAGTGAATGATCAGCCTGTTGTTGAAACTTTCCTCACAGCTTTCAAGGGATCACTGCAGCTTTTGTCCGGTCTCCATGGTCTTTTCCTAGAAGAAAGTTTTCTCCCAATCCTATAGGTGGGAAAACAGTAAACGACCAGCCTGTTGTTGAAGCTTTTCTCACAAGGTCCAAGGGATCGCTGTAACTTTTTCTCCCATCTCCACTGTCCTTTCCTAGAAAAATGTTTCTCCCAAGCCGCAAGATAGAAGATAAAAAAGAAGGCTCTCCATAGTGTAATAGGTTTAAAGGTTCAAAAGTAATTTATTAAAAAAAATCTAAAAACTCCTTTACAATAAAAATGCCAACAGCAGGCCAGGCAGCAAAAACAGTGTCAAACAAATGAAAAGACTTCCAGTCATGGCCATAACCAGAAGTGATGTCACCAAGCTCCTCCTCACTAGTTGCGTCACAACACACGTGACTTCATCAAGGGTACAGGTGCTGGGTGACGGTGGTGATCTTAAATAGCAATTACATAATCATGTAAATGGACAATATGTAAATGAGGCATAAGAGCAAAGGACTCTGGGTAAATATGATTGGCAAAGCAAAAGACTCTCACTAATACAGTTACATAAGCACAAGAAGTGGTTTAAAAACAGATACTGGTAGAAGAAAAATAAAAAGGGAAAACGAAAAGGGAAGAGCGAAAGAAAAAAAAAAGGAAGAGCGAAAAAGGAAGAGCGAAAAGAAAAAAAAAAGGAAGAGCGAAAAAGGAAGAGCGAAAAGAAAAAAAAAGGGAAGAGCGAAAAAGTAGGAGCGAAAAAGGAAGAGGAAAAGAAAAAAAGGAAGAGCGAAAGGGAAAAATGAAGAGTGAAAAGTGAGAGTTGCAGCTTCCAATACCTGGCCACTTTTAGCGGCCGGGGGATCATGTGATCACTATGCGGTCACATGATCACAATGTCAACAAAGCTGTTATGAAAGAATTTCATTCATAACAGTTTTGATTTCTATAATAATGCTGTGATTGGCCCACAGCTATCACATGGTACCTGGGCCAATCACAGCACCCTGTACCTTGTGATAGCTGTATGCCAATCACAACACACAATAGCCAATTGCAGCTGTTATGAAAGTACCCCATTCATGACATTAACAGCAATCACTCCCCCAGAGTAGTACAGATTCAGTCTGGTGACACTGAACTACTCTAATAAAAAGTATGTAAAACAATAGTAAAAAAAAGAAGAAAGTTTTTTAAAAAATTGAATAAAAAATTAACAAAATGTATTTTTTTAAACATATTGCCACCAGTCAGTATCCCTAATCACTGCCACAACAGTTATTTGCTGACATTGAGCTACACTGGTGACAGTATGTGCATTTAAAAAAAAAAAAAAAAAAACATTTTATTTAATTTCTTTTTTTTCCAAAAAACTGTGACAAAAAGTTACAACTTCAAAAACTTGCCATGCCTCTTATTTAATATCTCAGACTGTCTACTTTCCAAAAATGGGTCATTTGCGGGGGGCGGGGGGGTTGGGTTGTATTTGTACTGTCTTGGCATTTTAAGGGCCTCAAGAAATGAGATAGGCCGTCAGTTCATCAGAACTGATCAATTTTCAAATATATATACCATAGTTTGTAGACACTATGACTTTCACACAAACTATGTATTATACACTTATTGTTTTTTTATAACAATGCATATAAATTAAATTTGCGTACATTGTTGCATGGCCACACAATTACCAGTTAAAGTAGCACAGTGCTGAATAGCAAAAAATGACCTTGTCATGAAGGGGGTGAAGCTCTCTCGAGTTCAAGTGGTTAACGTGCATCAACGCATGCTGAACATAACACATATGTTATAAATGCAGCCCAAACAAGCATTTAAGTCACAGCAGTAAATGACCACTACCGCGCGTTCTCACAATGCCATTGAGTAGGGGCAGAATTGTTTGAAATTCAAATTTTTTTGTACATTTTAAAGTTGTTGTAAACCTCAGACATGAAATATGAAAAAAAACACATCCTGCTATACTGTGTATTTGTTTCTCTCCAAATGTCTCTGTCATTTCTCTCTGCTCCCTTGTTCTGTTATCAGCATCACTCAGTTTTGGCAACTTTTACTGACACCAAGAGTTAAATGGTGACAGGAGAGGGAGCTGCAGCACACAGCCTGTGGCTGTTATCCACAGCTGTGCTTGTTCTCTGTACTGTGCGAAGGGGGTATGTCCCTTCCTCCAATCAGGGCTCAGAGCTGTCTTGTGAAGACTTCAGATCCACACCCTCTGGTGATAGAACTAAAGAGAAGTCCTTACTTCTGTGTGTTTTCAGAACAATCTACACAGGGAATGGCAGCAGATAAACAGCTACATCTTATGTCGGAATATTTGTTTTATTTCTGTGTATCATCTAATGCTAGTCACGTCAATGGGTACATGTGAGGGTTTACAACTACTTTAACTCTTCCATAACAAAATCAACTTGGTAATACTGATATTAAAGTGGTTGTAAACCCCCCAGAAAAAAAAAAAACCTGCAAGACAAAGGCATAATGAGCTAGTGCGCATAGCGTGCTAGCCCATTATGAATTCCTTACCTCAGATCAAAACCCCCTCATACACCGCTCCGGCCGGTGACATCACTCCCAGAGTTACTTCCGAAAAACCCAGGCTCAGGCGCTGTGATTGGCTGGAGCCGGGATGGGGTCACTCCCACGCAGGTGTGCAGGAGCCACCGGTAACGGCATACTAGCTGAAGCAATGGCAGGGACATGCCATTGCTTTTGTGCGCCGATGACGTTGGCACATGCAGATACTGGGGATATCCGGGGTAGCTACAAGTAAGCCTTATTGTTGGCTTACCTGTGGTCAAAAGTGGTTGTAAAGGGTTTACAACCACTTTAATAATCCCTATAAAGCACATACAGCGTAGAAAAAGGTGGCAGTTGTCTGGTTTGCTCAAAAATTGGATGGCTCCCTATTCTACACTTTGCTCTGAGGATCTCAAGGAGAGTGGTGATTATGGTCCCATGTCTGCCTGGCTGTCAGAATGATAAGAGATTCTTTAAAAGGGGAATATATACATATGAATGACTTTCCTAAATACAGAAATGGTTTGTGTTATCACTAATTATACAGCTGAGAGGAACCATAATGCAGTAACCACCATCCACCCCCATTAGGGTCCTTTCACACTGGGGCGGGGGCGTTGTCGGCGGTAAAGCTCTGCTATTGTAAGCGGCACTTTACTGTCGGTATTCGGCCGCTAGCGGGGGCGGTTTTACCCCCCTGCTAGCGGCCGAGAAAGGGTTAAAACCACCGCAAAGCGCCTCTGCAGAGGCGCTTTGCTGGCGGTATAGCCGCGCCATCCCATTGATTTCAATGGGCAGGAGCGGTGAAGGAGCGGTATACACTCCGCTCCTTCACCGCTCCGAAGATGCTGCTAGCAGGACTTTTTTTCCCGTCCTGCTAGTGCACTGCTCCAGTATGAAAGCCCTCGGGGCTTTCACACTGGAATGAAAGCAGCGGCACTTTCGGGTCGGTTTGCAGGCGCTATTATTAGCGCAATAGCGCCTGCAAACCGCCCCAGTGTGAAAGGACCCTTAGAGTGTTGCTACAGATAGCATTGACTCAAATGAGTTCACCTTTTTCCTTCTAGTATCCCTGCACCCAGCAGTGTATGCAGGGAATCCTGAATTTCATGTGCAGCACAGTTTGAGGATGCATGTAATCTAATGTAGCATACACACGGTCGGACTTTTCGACCGGACTGGTCCGACGGACCGAGTTAGGCGGACAATCCGATCGTGTGTGGGTTCATCGGACCTTCAGCGGACTTTTACAGTCGAAAATCTGATGGACTTTAGATTTGGAACATGCTTCAAATCTTTACATCGTAACTCCGCCGGACCCAGAAATCCGCTCGTCTGTATGCTAGTCCGACGGACAAAAACTGACGCTAGGACAGCTATTGGCTACTGGCTATCAACTTCCTTATTTTAGTCCGGTGTACATCATGACGTACAAATCCATTGGACTTCGCTGTGATTATGTGTAGGCAAGTCCGTTCGTTAAAAAGTCAGTCGAAAGTCCGTCAAAAGTCTGTTGAAAGTCCGACGGAAAGTCCGTCGGACCAGTCCAGTCAAAAAGTCCGACCGTGTGTGCGCGGCTTTAAGTATTCCATTGATACTAGTGACACTATTCTAAAGAAACAGACCCTGTATTACCTGTGGAACACAGAGAGGGAGATATACATGCACCACTGACCTATCAGCATTTATCAATAAGAAGTAAATGAGGCATAGCATTTGGCAAGGTTGTTTTTTATTTTATATGTCATTAGGCACGCAGCTTGTGACACATAAAATGCCATGAGTTTTAGAAGTCATTTTTAATACTGTTTAATAAATATGACATTTTATACAATTCTTTGTGTTTCTATGCCTTTAACCACTTCCAGTCAAGGCCTTTTCTGGTACTTTTTGTTCACATGTAACCATCAGTATTTTTTCTTAAAACCCCCAAACATAAAACTTTTTTAAAGCAGAGGCCCTAGAGAATAAATTGGTGGGTTTTGCCATTTTCTATGTCACACGGTATTTGTGCAGCATTTTTCAAATGCTTTTTTTTGGGACACTAGTTTTGCACACTACATAAGCAAATTTTTTGTAATATATAAAAGATGATATCGCACCAAATAAATAGATACCAAACATGTCCCGCTTTCAAATTGCACACGCCCGTGCAGCAGTGACAAACAGGGTAATTTTACTATCCACAGGCAACGCTTTAAAAGCCTTTACAGGTTATTACTTTGGATTTACAGAGGAGATCTGGTACTAGAATTACCGCTCATGATCTGATGTTCGCGGTGATATTTCACATGTGTGGGACGATCACTGTTTGCGTGCTTGCGGGACCGAGCACTGGAGGACAGGGGCACTTTACATTTACATTTTTTTTTTTACAATCTTGCTTTAATTTTTATATTTTTTATCACTTATATTGCTGTCACAAGGAATGCAAATATCCTTGTGACAGCAATAGGCATATGACAGGTACATTTTTATGGAGAGATCTGCATCTCCCGCCACCTTCCGTGGCTTGCTGGGGCTCTCCCATCCCTCTGGGAGACCCCAAATCCCTCCTCTGCACTTAAAAGCCTTCAAAACACCGAGATCAGTTTTTTTTAAAGCTGTATATTTGAAAAAAATGGCGCCGATTGTTTCCGAACAGCCGATCAAAGCTGATCCTGGCCTTGATTGGCTCAGGCTCAGGTCTCCCAGAGGGATGGGAGAGCCCCAGCAAGCCACGGAAGGTGGCGGGAGGGGGTCACCTCCAACTGCTTGTAATAGCAATCGAGTGGCTACTCAAGCAGCTACCAACACAGGCAGCTACAGCAACAGTCTTCTTTCTTTGTAGATAAAGGTTTTACATGAATACATAAAAGCTGATCATTGTAACCACCCCTGTCAGTGTTAAATGGTTTATTAGTTCCCCCTATATGATCCATTTGCATGGGAGTCTGTTCTGTTAAAAAATACCAGACTTACCAGAAAAAAAGAAAACATAAAAAAGGAAACTAATGCAGCTATCACATCTAAGAATTGGCAAACTGCGATATAATAAATGTTTGCATTTGGATTTAATACTACTTTAATGCACTCTACATTAGTGTAAAAAAATGCCTCGCTACCTGTTTAGCCCCCCATCTCGATATCCTAAATACTTACCTGAGTCCTCTCACCGCTCCAGTGCTGTCTTGTCTGTAGCACCGCTCCTCTCACTTACTGCATTCAAAGAAGACACTGAGAGCAACAGAAGCCATAGGAGCTGCTGTAAGGCTGGATTCACACCTATGCAGTTTTAGTGCTTTTTGCATTTTGCAGATTTGCACTACAGTCCATTTAACATGGTTTCCTATGGAACACGTTCTGTAGTGCAAATCTGTAAAATGCAAAAAGCACTAAAAATGCATAGGTGTGAATCCAGCCTAAGTCAAACTCCCATGAGGAAAGAGCCTCCTTGGCACTCACCTTGCTTTGCAGGCACCCAGAGGAGAGAGGAGCAGGCATCAGTGGCGGGGAACAGCCAGAAAGGGGTTAAGAGACCACTCTCTGCAATATTGTTTCACAGAGAACAAAAGTATAACTTCTTCTTTATTTTAAACAAAAAAAAATAACCTTTAGTATCAATTTAACTTTTCTGGCTGAATGCTTGTTCTGGGTCAGGTACTCTGGAATTACTAAAATTAGAGACGGACAAACATCTAGTATTTCTTTCACATCCATTGAGCGATACAGAAATTTTTAGACTCTTGGGTTTTACTGCTCCTACAGAACAAATAAACACTAAAAAGCATTGGCCAGCACAAGATAACCCCTCTGCTGTTCTCTGTTTTTTTGGAAGGTTTGGGGGTTTTTTTTGCTATAAACAGCTGTCACATATGTCAAATTCGGGAAGTCCCTCCACTCGGTCATTGAACATTGATAGATTCATGTAGGATATCTTACTGGAAGTCTCCGAGCGCAGGTTTCCCAATTTACCCTATACTGATTTTCTCTGAGACAGCTCTGAATTTCTGAAAGTTTGACCAGTCCTTTACAGCTACTCATAAATTCAGGCTGGACATGACAATCTTAGAGACTTTTTCAGTTAGCCATACAGCACAGATTCCAGGTTCATTATTTATACTAGTGTTCTCTCTGTGACAGCCCGGCAGTCATCAGTAACTAAGACCCCTTTCACACTGGGGCATTTTTCAGGCGTTTTTCAGGCACTTTAGCTATAAAAAAAAGCCTGTAAAGTGCCTGAAAGAAGCCTCATCTGCAATCCCAATATGAAAGCCCGAGTGCTTGCACACTGAGACTCCTTTCACACTGGGGTGTTTTTCAGGCGCTTTAACGTTAAAAAAAATGCCTGTAAAGCGCCTGAAAGAAGCCTCATCTGCAATCCCAATGTGAAAGCCCGAGTGCTTTCACACTGGGGCGCTGCGCTGGCAGGGCGTCAAAAAAAGTCCTGCAAGCAGCTTCTTTGCAGCGCTTTTGGTTTTTTGCCCACCGGGCTGGGTGCGCGATGGCCCGAGCCCTTTCACACTGCCAGTGCCCGAAAAACGCCTGAAAAACGCCCCAGTGTGAAAAGGGTCTTAAGCGGCGCTTTACCAGCGTTTTTCTGGCGCTGGCAGTGTGAAAGGGCTCGGGCTTTCACTTTGGGATTGCAGATGAGGCTTCTTTCAGGCGCTTTACAGTCGTTTTTTTTAACGCTAAAGCACCTGAAAAACGTCCCAGTGTGAAAGGGGTCTAACTGTGTGTTCCAGTTCACACAGGACTCCACTATTCAGATCAGGCCAGGATGTCTGGGAACCTATGAAGTTATCAGCCTACAGTTCCTATTTAGTTTGTTTGGCTGAGGTTCCTCTGTTTTAAATATTGAGTCTAACTATATGGTATTATATTGGTCATTTTGTACTAAAACATTATTCAAGGCATATTCTTTTTATTAAAAGAAAAACATGTTATACTTACCTGCTCTGTGCAATGGTTGTGTATGCCCTGAGTGGCCCTGAACCTCCTCTTCTTGTGTCCCACACTGGCACTCTCCATTCTCCCTCTTCAGTGTCTGCCCTCATAGCGAGCACTTGCTATAGTAGGCAGACACGCAGGCTCGTTTCCGAGCTGGACTCTGTGTGTCTATAGAGACACACACACAGCGTAGCTTAGCCCCGTCTTCCTCCTCATAGGATGTAATTGACAGCAGCAAGAGCAAATGGCTCCCACTGCTGCCTTTGTGCCTGTGTGGAGACAGAAAGAAAGAGAGCAAGAAAGAGAAAGCAGCAATTCTGCTCTCAGACACAGCACTGGATTGAAATAAGAGCCAGGTAAGTAATTAGGTGGGGGCTGGAGGGGATCTGATACTGGAATGTTTTTTGCCCTAAGGCATAATATGCCTTAAGGTGAAAAACCTTAAGGCTTTAGAACCACATTTTTATAGACTTGTACTTCGCAAGTGGGCTACATGGTGGAGTCTTCTTCTTTAGGGCTACTCAAGGGGAAAGCTGTTTTTACTTTCCTGCTCCCTCCTTCTCCCTGTCTGTGGGTGACACCTCAGTAATTCAGGAGCGCATGTGCACCTGCAGGAGTACACGCACATTATTTGGTGCCCAGTTCAATCATTTTTAGTATCCTATGACCTAAGAGCTTGAGTTTGTCAGGTAGTTTTATGCTGCCCTGCCACTACATGTTCCAGCATTGTAACATTGCTTTGGATATTGTAAAAGCTACTGTGGATTTTATGTGCAGTTGTGCCCAAGCAGTATCACCTACCTCGCACAGATTAGTTTTAGGTCTTCCCTGGTTAATTTACAACAACTGTTGTTCACATGCAGCTCCACCTACCACAATGTAGATAATAATAGTTCATCACCTTATTGCTCTAGCAACCAGTGGATTTTTTTTCCCAGTTTCTCTGTGACGACTATGTATTTTTGTAGCGGGCATGGTACTGACCAGATCCTTCCTGCAGACCTTCTCATTGTCTCACTGGTATTGCAGTACATCCTAGTAGTTAGTTTTGAATATTACAGTAGAATTCCAGCTTACGCTTACTCAGTCTTACACCGGTCTTCTGCCCCCTCCAAACACCTATGTTAACTAACCTGTGTAAGAAAGATGTACTGTATATTCTTACCCATTCTCTTATATAGCTTTGTTAGTGTGTGTATGTGTGTTTGGGGGGGTGCAGTTTAAGGTTAGTTAGGTGTAAGCTGGAAATCCTCTTTAACCCTTAGCTTGTTTTTTTTGGCATTCACTATCAGTGATGAACAGATGTAGGGTCGCTTTGCTGAGCTCTCTTGGGTCTTTTGGAACAAAGTGTCATTGCTGCATTTCCTGTAGTGGAAGGGTTTCAGAGGCTTTCGTCCAACTTGTTTACCATTCCCATACATTCATCTCATTTTTTATCTCAAATTATAAAATGTCTAGCTTTGAACCCAGAAATTCTTTCTGACTTCTGACATCAAGAATTCAATCCTGCATGTCTCTCTCTTTTCGGTGCATCTACATTTCTAATGTTTTGCTGTGGGGTCCCTCACTACCAGTTTGTGACCTTGACTTTGGATCTCTCATCTGCACCGTGGGTATTTACCAGAATGTTAGCCCTAGTATTAACCCTGCTGCAGTTTGTGGCATCCCCATTGTAGAATACTTGGACAACCTCCTGTAGGGGGAACAGTCAGAGTTGGCTTCTGTCAGACAATATGCCCTTTACTCTCCAGAAATTGCAGCAGTTTGGGTGGATCGGGAAACTTTAGAGCTCATCATTAAAAATGATTAATTATTTATAGTTAAGTCCTCTACAAAGCTCAGGCCAGAGTGCTTCTTCCACAGGGGAAACTTCATACTTTCCAGTCTCAGATTCAAGCTTTCCAGTCCAGGAGTTACCAGACTTTCCCCTTTTGCATCATAGTTCTTAGTCTCACGATAGCCTCTTTGAGAACATACCATTTGTCCAGTTTTACTTCAGACCTCTATAGAGCAACATTCTGTCATCATGGGACAAGTCAACCAAGTTCCTGGACAGATGAAGACCAGGTTACCTCTAGTCATGTGGCTGAGGAAATCGAGGAGTTCCTTCATTCCCATATTTTGGTCCAAGCGCCCTGTTGATGGGGGGGGGGATTTGGTCATCTGATAAGTCTCATCTTCTGATCCTCATCCTAGAACTTCAGCTAATATGGATGTCTCTGTAGTGTTGGTCCATCCTGCTGGCAGGCCATCCAATCTGGATGATGATATGGCTATAGCAGACATTAAACATCAGGGAAAGAGTCAGAAGTCTCATTGCAGCAAGATTCTCTTTTGAATCCTGTCATGGGCATAATGACAGGACTTGCTTTTTCTGATCAGGTGGACAATAGACATTTGGAAGGCAAACTTCCTCAGCCTTACACCTGAATGTATTCCAGGACCAATGTTGCAGGTGGGAGACACCAGCTGTCTAGGATAAACAACATACAGAATAGATAAATGAACAAATGATTTTGCGCAGAACACAGCAATGAAAATGAAACTTAGTCACATAGATAACATGTGCCAAATGGTGCACTAAGTCACCGTGTGAAATAATCATCAAATATTCCCATCCGGGTGATGGTGTACAAAAGGAAGGAAATACCCAATGGTGGGATGATATAAAATAATGACATGTGCAGATCAAAACACAATAAAAATGGATGTGCTGATAGTGAAAAGCAAAAGTTCATTGACAGAGATAAATCATCAGTGGGTGCACATCAATAGTGTTAGTGTTCATAGATATTCTTCCATGATTGCAGTGGGAAAAGTAAATGTGGGTAATCTTTGTGCAAACGTGCTCTCAGTGCCCTTACCTTAAAGGACTTTGATAAAAGCCTAATGCCGCGTACACACGGTCGGACTTTACGGCGGACTTTGCCCGGCGGATTTTTCGACGTACTTTCCGACGGACTTTGTGAATGAACGGACTTGCCTACACACAATCCACCAAAGTCCGTCGAATTCGTACGTGATGACGTACGACCGGACTAAAACAAGGAAGTTCATAGCCAGTAGCCAATAGCTGCCCTAGCGTGCCTTTTTGTCCGTCGAACTAGCATACAGACGAGCGGACTTTTCGACCGGACTCGATTTCAACGGATAAATTTTAAACAAGTTTAAAATCTAAGTCCGTCCAACTTTTGAGAAAACAAAGTCCGCTGGAGCCCACACACATCGAATTGTCCGACGAAATCCAGTCCGCCGGGCAAAGTCCGCCGTAAAGTCCGCTCGTGTGTACGCGGCATAAGGCTTTTATCAAAGTCCTTTAAGGTAAGGGCACTGAGAGCACGTTTGCACAAAGATTACCCACATTTACTTTTCCCACTGCAATCATGGAAGAATATCTATGAACACTAACACTATTGATGTGCACCCACTGATGATTTATCTCCGTCAATGAACTTTTGCTTTTCACTATCAGCACATCCATTTTTATTGCGTTTTGATGTGCACATGTCATTATTTTATATCATCCCACCATTGGGTATTTCCTTCCTTTTGTACACCATCACCCGGATGGGAATATTTGATGATTATTTCACATGGTGACTTAGTGCACCATTTGGCACATGTTATCTATGTGAATAAGTTTCATTTTCATTGCTGTGTTCTGCGTGAAATCATTTGTTCATTTATTTTTTCTGTGGTGGTTATGTGTACACTATAGATTTTGCAGCATTACACTTTGGACTTTTTAATAAACTTTATTTTATGTGTCACTTTATAGTAGCGCAGAGGTCCCCTCACGGTCGTTTATTTAACATACAGAATAGGTTTGTCTCCAACAGACAGGTTTGTCTTGCTCTAGTGAAAGCAGTGATTGGTGGAACCTCTGGTGACCATGATACCAGTTTACATGCCTCTGTCATCACACTCTCTGCTCTGATTCTTTGCATCTCTCCCTCTCCCCTGTGTGTGAGAGCCAATCTCCTCTTTGTCCCTCCCCTCCTGCTGCTACACTAACATTTAAAAATAGCTTGCATCCTCTATGTTTTATCAATATACAAAGTACAGTGTGTCTGTTTTTTAAAATTCTAATCCTAAATACCTTCTTGCACAGCAATGATGAGCAGTCACGTGACCTCCCTCTGCTGGCTGGCTGGCTGAAGTCAGAGGGGAATCTCAGGATTATGACTTTACAACCACTTTAAGTTAACAATGTAATATATTTTTTTTTCAAGGACAAACAAGGCTTATTTTCCATGAATATTGTCCTGCAACAATAATCTTATCCCAATCTGTAAACATTTTAATGTAATGAAACAAAAAAAAGCAGTGTTAGTTTAAAAATAAATAGTGTTACTGCACTATATTTTATTCTGTAATTTGTCCTGTTTAAAACAGCACTAAAATTATGATTTTAGAAAGCATTGCAAAGTTATTTACAAATGAAGAAAAGTAGTTTTTTTTCAATGTTTTACTGTTTTCAGTGTGATACATGTAAATATATGTAAATAGTGTTAAAATATTATTGAACAAATCAAACAAAAACAGAAAAAACTTTTTTAGTTTATAAAAAATAGAAAAAAAAATCACCAGGAAAATCATCATTGAATGCAGAAGGAGAATAAGGAGTTAATTAGGGCTGATAAGAGTAAACTAAGGCCCCTTTCACACTGGGGCGGTGGGGGCGTTGGCGGTAAAGCGGCGATATGCGGTGGTATAGCCGCGCTGCCCCATTGATTTCAATGGGCAGGAGCGGTTTAGGAGCGGTGAATACACCGCTCCTTCACCGCTCCAAAGATACTGTTTGCAGGAGTTTTTTTTCTCTCCTGCCAGCGCACCGCTCCAGTGTGAAAGCCCTCAGGCTTTTACACTGGAGACACAGCATTTTCAGATTGGTTTGCAGGCACTATTTTTAGCGCAATAGCACCTGCAAACCGCCCCAGTGTGAAAGGGTCTAAGGGTTAATAAGGGGTTCAACAGAGGAACATTTATGGTAATTAAAAAAAAGACTACTTGTCAGGTTGCTTTAACTGACTTCATCTGCAGATCGAAGTTCATCCCTTTGATCTGTAGATAAATACATAGCAAGATACAAAATGAAACAATGTTTCATTGTAGCTTTCTGTATTTTCGGCTGAGTAATGTTGATGATAAACATTGCCAGACTGCTTTTTTTTTTACAGCTCCTGCAGCTGGGACCTTCTCTGTGTACTCGGCAATGCAGCTGTGATTAATCAGAGCTGAATTCCGTGTACTGTGACAGGGGGGATCTTGTAAGCAGGGTAAAAGCACTGGACATACTAGACACACCCTGCGTACAATGATGACTTTTTTTTGGGGTGTGGTTAGCATGCCTAGAGCCTACAAATGGTTAAATGAGAATTTTAAAAACTGCATCCAATGCACTTACAATGGATGAAGAAATGGCAGGTACATCTGTAGTTCGTTCATCCTTCGTAAGTGCATTGGAATGCGTTTTTTAAATTTGCATTTAATAAACTGTGTTACACTAGGGTGGATGTGTGTTCGCTCTTGTTTTTGTTTTGGTATAGATGTGTACTGGCCACCTGGTGGAATCTCAGAGAGCTGCAGTGGCCAGTGTCAATGAACTGTCAGACATTTGATGTACTTTTATCAGCATCCATATTAGCGAACAGTTGGACTTTTAGACCAGCGCATCTGCTAGTAACTTTTTTGTTGTGCTTTTTAGACTTATAGGTGCAATTCAATGTTTAGCTTGAAATATAAATGTGTGTCTGAATTCAGTAAAGGTCTCTAGGCAACTGGAAGGGATCAGCTGGAGCATGGCCTACTTAGTACCAGGAACTGCAGCTGGGGCACACATCATCTACTGTGATGCTAGAAGGATGTTAGACAGTCAGCTATGGAAACTTTAGACTTCAACATTAATTGGTATCAGTATCTATCCACCGTTATATGCTGGAAAATAGAGAGTAGTTTGACTTAAAGAAAACCTGTACTAACAGAAATAAAAGGGGCCATTGCTTACCTTCATTAAAAATTGTTTCCTGGTTGTCTTGGCTTCAATTCTGTCTCTGATCCCAAGCAGGCATGCCGGTTAGAGAGGCAGATTTCTGATCTGCATCCTCCTTCTGGGCTAGTGATTCAGACACTGGATCGCTCTCCATATTTCTCTCAGTGCAAGTTTATTTCAAAAATTTTCAGTCTGGCCCATGTAGATAAAGAAATAAATGGAAAAAAAAAAAAAAAAAATATATATATATATATATATATATATATATATATATATATATATATATATATATATATTTTTTTTTTTTATTTTTTTTTCAGAATTTGATTTGTATTTATTTCTCTAAGATGTTACATTGTTCTTATGTTGCTCTTATGTTTTTTATTTCCTATGGGTATTTACGTTATAAATTTGGTCTATAGATTGTAATATATATATATATATATATATATATATATATATATATACAGTGGGGAAGGAAAGTATTCAGACCCCCTTAAATTTTTCACTCTTTGTTATATTACAGCCATTTGCTGAAATCATTTAAGTTCATTTTTTTTCCTCATTAATGTACACACAGCACCCCATATTGACAGAAAAACACAGAATTGTTGACATTTTGCAGATTTATTAAAAAATAAAAACTGAAATATCACATGGTCCTAAGTATTCAGACCCTTTGCTCAGTATTTAGTAGAAGCACCCTCTTGATCTAATACAGCCATTAGTCTTTTTGGGAAAGATGCAACAAGTTTTTCACACCTGGATTTGGGGATCCTCTGCCATTCCTCCTTGCAGATCCTCTCCAGTTCTGTCAGGTTGGATGGTAAATGTTGGTGGACAGCCATTTTTAGGTCGCTCCAAAGATGCTCAATTGGGTTTAAGTCAGGGCTCTGACTGGGCCATTCATGAACAGTCACGGAGTTGTTGTGAAGCCACTCCTTTGTTATTTTAGCTGTGTGCTTAGGGTCATTGTCTTGTTGGAAGGTAAACCTTCGGCCCAGTATGAGGTCCTACCCCATATTGACAGAAAAACATAAGAATTGTTGACATTTTTGCAGATTTATTAAAAAAGAAAAATTGAAATATCACATGGTCCTAAGTATTCAAACCTTTTGCTGTGACACTCATATATTTAACTCACGTGCTGTCCATTTTTTCTGATCATCCTTGAGATGATTCTGCACCTTCATTTGAGTCCAGCTGTGTTTGATTATACTGATTGGACTTGATTAGGAAAGCCACACACTGTCTATATAAGACCTTACAGCTCACTGTGCATGTCAGAGCAAATGAGAATCATGAGGAGAATCTTTTGAAATTCCTACAATCCTTCTCGGTGATTTCAACATCCCTGCAAATACAAACACTCCTGCTACTTCTAAACTTCTTAGTCTAACCTCTTCATTTGACCTGAAGCAATGGGTACAGGCTTCTACTCACTCTGATGGCAACACCCTTGACCTTGTATTCTCCCACCTATGCACTCCATGCAACTTCTCAAACACTCCTTTTCCTCTCTCCGACCATCACCTTATTAGTTTCTCTCTCCCCCTGTCTTCCACCACCTTTCCCTCCAATCGCCTGACCATCACCCGTAGAAACTTTCGCAACTTCAATTCCTCTCTCCTCTATTCTGCTACTGACCACCTCTATGACAAAATCTCTCCCCTGTCCTGCCCCAACCAAGCCACGTCAATCTACAATAAATCCCTGTCCTCCACCCTGGACAAGCTCACTCCCCTCACTACACGCAGAATCAGGCCTCGACCCCTACAACCCTGGCAAACAGATGACACTAAAATTCTCAAAAAACGTAGTCGCGCTCTTGAGCATCTGTGGCACAAGACTAAGTCTCTCAAAGACTTCAACCAATACAAATCTGCCCTCCAAATATACTATCCTTTCCTCCACACTGCCAAGCAAACCTATTTTACAACTCTTATCGACACCTTCTCATCCAATCCCCGTAAACTCTTCTCTACCTTCAACTCTCTACTTTGTCCTCCACCGCCTCCACCCACTGACTTACTCACTGCCCAGGAAATCGCTAATCACCTCAAAAACAAGATTGATACAATCCGTGATGAAATCTCTACTCTACAGGTATCTCCCCCAGCTAAGACCCCATGTCAACAGGTACAGCTGACACTCCCCCTATTCAAATCTGCTACTACAGATGAAGTTGCTAGACTCCTTTCTATCGCCCACCTAACCACCTGGACCCTGTTCCCTCTCAAATGCTACGGTCACCCTCTGACCCCATCCTACACTCACTAACCCACATCTTCAATCTCTCCCTCACCTCTGGCATCTTCCCCAATGCTCTAAAACATGCACTGGTCACCCCCCATACTTAAAAAGCCGTCCTTGGACCCTACCAATCTTAACAACCTACGCCCTATCTCCTTGCTCCCCTTTTCCTCTAAACTCCTTGAACGCCTGGTTTACAACCAACTGAGTGACCACCTCATTAAAAACAACCTTCTTGATCCCCTTCAATCTGGATTTCGCCCTCAATACTCCACAGAAACTGCTCTTTTAAAACTCACAAATGACCTACTAACTGCAAAAACCAACGGACACTATTCTGTACTCCTACTTCTGGATCTTTCAGCTGCCTTTGACACGGTTGACCACCCCCTCCTCCTCAAAAAACTTTACTCCCTCGGTCTCCGTGACTGTGCTCTTCATCCTACCTATCCCAACGCACCTTCAGTGTCACTTACAATTCTACTTCCTCCACTCCTCTTCCCTTCTCTGTTGGGGTCCCCCAAAGTTCTGTTCTTGGACCTCTTTTATTTTCAATCTACACCTCTTCCCTGGGTCAGCTGATAGCCTCTCACGGCTTTCAATATCATTTATATGCTGATGACACACAAATCTATCTCTCCACCCCTCAACTCACTCCATCAGTCTTCTCACGCATCACTAACTTACTAACCGACATATCTGCATGGATGTCACACCACTTCCTCAAACTCAACTTGTCCAAAACCGAGCTTATAATATTTCCTCCCCCACGTGCCTCTTCCCCTGACTTCTCTGTCAAGAGCAATGGCACAACCATCCACCCATCCCCACATGTCAGGGTTCTTGGTGTTATCCTGGACTCTGAACTCTCCTTTCGGCCCCACATCCAATCACTTTCCAAAGCTTGCCGCCTCAACCTCCGCAACATCTCTAAACTACGTCCCTTTCTAACCAATGAAACCACAAAGCTCCTGATTCACTCCCTGGTTATCTCTCGCCTTGACTACTGCAACTCACTCCTCATTGGCTTACCTTTAAATAGACTATCCCCCCTTCAGTCCATCATGAATGCTGCTGCCAGACTCATCCACCTTACAAACCGCTCAGTGTCTGCTACCCCTCTCTGCCAATCCCTCCATTGGCTACCACTCGCCCAACGAATTAAATTCAAAATACTAACAATAAGTTACAAAGCCATCCACAACTCTGCCCCCAGCTACATCACTAACCTAGTCTCAAAATACCAACCTACTCGCCATCTCTGTTCCTCCCAAGACCTCCTGCTCTCTAGCTCCCTCATCACCTCCCCCCATATCCGCCTCCAGGACTTCTCCCGAGCCTCGCCCATCCTCTGGAATTCCCTACCCCAATCTGTCAGACTGTCTCCAAATGTATCCACTTTTAGGCGATCCCTGAAAACTTTCCTCTTCAGAGAAGCCTATCCTGCCTCCATCTAACAACTGCACTATTTTCTCCATTAGCTCATCCCCCACAGCTATTACCCTTTTGTATAACTTGACCCTCCCTCCTAGATTGTAAGCTCTAATGAGCAGGGCCCTCTGATTTCTCCTGTATTGAATTGTATTGTACTTGTACTGTCTGCTCTAATGTTGCAAAGCGCTGCGTAAACTGTCGGCGCTATATAAATCCTGTATTATAATAATAATAATAATAATGAGGTCAAAGGAACTGCCTGAAGAGCTCAGGGACAGAATTGTGGCAAGGCACAGATCTGGCCAAGGTTACAAAAACATTTCTGTTGCACTTAAGGTTCCTAAGAGCACAGTGGCCTCCATAATCCTTAAATGGAAGAACTAGAGCTGGCCGTCCGGCCAAACTGAGCTATCGGGGGAGAAGAGCCTTGGTGAGAGAGGTAAAGAAGAACCCAAAGAACACTGTGGCTGAGCTCCAGAGATGCAGTCGGGAGATAGGAGAAAGTTGTAGAAAGTCAACCATCATTGCAGCCCTCCACCGGTCGGGGCTTTATGGCAGAGTGGCCAGACAGAAGCCTCTCCTCAGTGCAAGACACATGAAAGCCGGCATAGAGTTTGCTAAAAAAAGATGGTGAGAAATAAGATTCTTTGGTCTGATGAGACCAAGATAGAACTTTTTGGCCTTAATTCTAAGCAGTATGTGTGGAGAAAACCAGGCACTGCTCATCACCTGTCCAATACAGTCCCAACAGTGAAGCATGTTGGTGGCAGCATCATGCTGTGGGGGTGTTTTTCAGCTGCTGGGACAGGACGACTGGTTGCAATCGAGGGAAAGATGAATGCGGCCAAGTACAGGGATATCCTGGACCAAAACCTTCTCCAGAGTGCTTAGGACCTCAGACTGGGCCGAAAGTTTACCTTCCAACAAGACAATGACCCTAAGCACACAGCTAAAATAACAAAGGAGTGGCGTCACAACAACTCCGTGACTGTTCATGAATGGCCCAGTCAGAGCCATGACTTAAACCCAATTGAGCATCTTTGGAGCGACCTAAAAATGGCTGTCCACCAACGTTTACCATCCAACCCGACAGAACTGGAGAGGATCTGCAAGGAGGAATGGCAGAGGATCCCCAAATCCAGGTGTGAAAAACTTGTTGCATCTTTCCCAAAAACACTCATGGCTGTATTAGATCAAAAGGGTGCTTCTACTAAATACTGAGCAAAGGGTCTGAATATTTAGGACCATGTGATAGTTCAGTTTTTCTTTTTTAACAAATCTGCAAAAATGTCAACAATTCTGTGTTTTTCTGTCAATATGGGGTGGTGTGTGTACATTAATGAGGAAAAAAATGAACTTAAATGATTTTATCAAATGGCTGCAATATAACAAAGAGTGAACAATTTAAGGGGGTCTGAATACTTTCCGTCCCCGCTGTATATATATATATATATATATATATATATATATATATATATATATATATATATACACAGTATATATATATATATATATATATATATATATATATACACAGTATATATATATATATATATATATATATATATATATATATATATTTATATTTATTTACACACAGCTAGTGCAGAATCACTTTGGAAATAATGTACTGCTATGGCGTTGATCATAGACAATGGCTAACTACAATAACATGCAATGTCATCAGAGCAGCCAGCAACTGTACATAATCACAGCCACAATATGACAATGTGACCAGACCAGTGCAACCAGGCACAGTGTCCTCAGTCACCACCACACCAGTCCCAGTGTCATCATAAGGCCTCATTCACATGTCCAGTGCTCTCTGAAGAGCGAGTCCTGTTCAGCTCGCTCTTCAGGGAGCATTTCACAGTGGTAGGGGGGCATTGTATCACCTCCTCACCGCCTACTCATTGAACCCTGCACAAGCACCTCTATTCACATGAATGGGTTGCAATTGGAATCCAAATGCGCGTTGTGTTTTGCAGCGATTGCTGTGTGATTTGCAATTGCGGACAGAATTGCGGCAATTCTGCCTGCAATTCCAAATCGCAAAGTGTCAATACCTTAGACTGTCTACTTTCCAAAAAGGGGTCATGTTGGGTGTACTTGTACTATACTGCCATTTTGGGGCCTGAAGAAATGAGATAGGCAGCCGGTACATCAAGACTGATCAATTTTCAAATACATATACCATAGTTTATAGGCTCTATAATTTTCACACAAACTAAATAATATACACCTATTTGTTTGTTTGTTTTTTCACCAAGGAAATGTAGCAGAATACATTTTGGTCTGAATGCATGAAGAAAGATTGTTTATTAGCAACATTTTATAACAGAGACTAGGGAAAAGATTTATTTATTTTGTTCTTTTATACAGTAAAAAAGGAAAAGCCCAGTGATTGAGTGCCACCAAAAGAAAGCTCTGCCTGTCACAAAAAAATGATATAAAATGAATTTGGGTACAGTGTTGCATGACTGAGCAATTCTCAATCAAACCATGACAGTGCTGAAAACTGAAAAATGGCCTGGATTGGAAAGGGGTCAAAAAGTCCAGTATTGTGGTTAATGCTAGAATGTTTAAAGTGGTCATAAAGGCATTCTCTGCATTAAGCTAAAAACCCTTCTGTGCTGCAGAACCTCCCCAGCCCCCCTCCCCTTATACTTATCTGAGCCCAATTTCGATCCAGTGCTGTGCCCGAGAACAGCGGCTCTTTCCTCTGTCCCTTCTCATAGGACATTTGCTCCTCCTGCTTTTAATCAAAATCTGGGACGAGGCAGTGTGGCTTGGGATCGAGTCTGCAGGTTTTCCACAATAAGAAGTGGCTTTCTATGGTGGCACACTGAGATGAGGAGGATTCAGGAGCGCCAGCAGATGACCCGAGAGGAGTTGGATCGGGGCTGCTTCATGCAATTCTATTGTACAGAGCGGGTAAGCATAGAGAGGTAAGTATAACATGTTTGTTATGAAAAAAATGTTTACAATCACTTTATGGACCTTGCAAGTTATAGTGCAAGAATACCAAATGAAGCTTTTGGATTTTTAAAGGATAAGAATATCTTTTTTTTTTTGGAAAAAATGTAATTTTGCTTTTTATAACTGGTTGATTCAATGCTTTTGATGACATAAATGATAATGTATTTACACAAAGTTCAGTAATGGAAAACAAATGGTGGATAATCACATACATTTAATAGTTATTATTTAATAGTTACCTAGCTGACACAGCAATCAAACCATAGGTTTAAAAGCAAAGGATCCTTTTTTGATATAACACCATAAAGAAAAAAAAAAAATAATTGTCTGCTGCATCTGTTTGCAGGTAACTAAAAAAGTTAAATGAAGTAAATTTTAACTCATAGGGCCTTCATCATTCAAGAACACTCAAAAAAAAGCCACAGTAAAGGTTAAAAGTTATATTTCCAGTCAAGCTTAATCTGCAGACATATACTAATGAGCTGAGTACAATTATTCCTTACAAGACTTTCTAGGCATATTCAGTAAAAGAAAAGACAATCATTTATAGCAACCAATTAGAATTATATTTTTGCGGATCCTCTGTCAATAATCAGATGTTTGATTGGTCCGTATGGCTTACTACACTTTCATTTTTGCTTTTTATGTTTTCTTGTTATATAACTCATGTATAATAGAGAATGAGTAAACCTAAAACGCAGATTTAGATTTGACTTGGGTTGGGTTTCCTCCTGTGTACATGTAGGACCATTGTACTCTGTTATTCCTTTATCTAAATCTCTTTTCTATGAATTTTTTTATTTTAAAATTATGATACCAAGACAAGACCAAGTATGTGATAACCCTTCTATGATGATACCTTTTAAAAAGAAGAAGGCCAAATACCAGTTTGCCACCTTCTAAAAGCACCACCCTAGTGTTAGGGAGGACTGTGTGTTTCTGAACGTCCAAACCCAGTGCTGGTGTCAGTTCCTGGGATGGGGGTTTAGATTAGTGTTTCTCATCTCATAGTTATTTTTGACAATACATTGTAAGCTTACTTGGTGGTCAATTTGCAGAACTTTCTGGATTCCCTGCATCCATTGCGTCTGCCCCTCTGCAGTTTACTTTTTTTTTCCAAGGACTACATATCTCATGGTACCTTGCTGCCTGCAAGGATGATTCCTGTATTGACTCCATCTCCGTAAACTCCTTTTCTCAGCACCTCTGTAGTTCAGTCAGCAGGCTCTGTTAAATGTGTGACACAGCAGTGCCTACTCACAGAGCATAGTGATTATGTGTCACAGAAATCAAGGAAGTAAATGTATGGAATTCTTCAGAAAGTAAGCTTTCAAACCTCAAGAGAATTCAGTAGTACTACACTTATCACTGACTAGGCCAAAGTCAGCCGACTGTCAAAAGACCGTCTCTGAGTACTTATAGTGATTAAACCTAAATAAATAAATAAATGTATAAATGTTTGACTCATTTAATTATGCAAGTTAATATATATAATATATGACAGTCAACTAAAATGTATATATATTGTTATATTTATATTTAATCTTATCTTTACTGAATATTTAACCACTTCCGGACCAGCCGCTGCAGTTTTACTGTGGCAGGTTGGCTTGGCTGGGCAAATCAACGTTACCTTACTTCACTTCGCATTTTGGCCACTATGGTGGCACGTGCACCTGCAGCGTGTGTAAACACACAGATCCCGATTCTCTCAGGGGAGAGGAGACAGATCGTGTGTTCATACCGAGTATGAACACCGATCTCTCTCTTCCCCTAGTCAGTCTCATCTCCCCTACAGTTAGAACACACCTAGGAAACACAGTTAACCCCTTGATCGCCCCCTAGGGTTAACCCCTTCCCTGCAAGTCACATTTATACAGTAATCAGTGCATTTTTATAGCATTTATTGCTGTATAATTGTCAATGGTCCCAAAAACGTGTCAAAAGTGTCCAATTTGTCAGCCGCAATATCACAGTCCTGATAAAAATTGCAGATTGCCGCCATTACTAGTAAAAATGCCATAAATCTATCCCCTATTTTGTAGACGCTATAACTTTTGCGCAAACCAATCAATATACGCTTATTGCGTTTTTTTTACCAATTACCAATATGTAGAAGAATACATATCGGCCTAAACTGAGGAAAGAGGAAAAAATTAGTTTAAAAAAAAAAAAATGTGGGATATTTATTATAGCAAAAAGTGTTCTTTTCAAAATTGTCCCTCTTCTTTTGTTTATAGCGCAAAAAATAAAAAACGCAGAGATGATCAAATACCACCAAAAGAAGGCTCTATTTGTGGGAAAAAAGGACATCAATTTTGTTTGGGTATAACGTCACATGAGCGCGCAATCGTCAGTTGAAGAGACGCAGTGCTGAATCGCAAAAAATGGCCCGGTCATTGAGCAGCCAAATCTTCCAGGGCTGAAGTGGTTAAAGTGTAACCAAAGGCAAAACTTTTTTTTTTAAATTTTAGATAGAGTAGAGAGAGATTAGAACACCTGGCAGTTGTTATTGCTGTCTGCTCCCCCGTTTGGGAAATTCATTGTCTGTGTTTGTCCTGTTTACTATTATCATAGAAAGTGGATGTAAAAGAAAATCCAAATTTTTGGGTTGATTTTAGAATACTAATAGAGGGAAAATCTTCAAAAGGGGACATTAACTCTGGTGATTCCCTCATTTAAAAGGGATTTCTTCTCACTTCCTGTTTTAGCAATGGGACAGGAAGTGAATATCCCCAATTGGACAAAATTTCTCCATTTTCATTACATACTTTATTTTATACCCAGTGACACAGTCACTTGGTCCCTTTACTTTTTAATGCAACAAAGGCAGATTGGGCTGATGGGACAGGCCACAAGGATGCTGCACATTAGCTCCTGAAAATAAGAAGCTGTGGTAATGTCCACATGAGATGCTGATCCTCCATGATTGATACAACTGAAATCCAGTTAATGAAAGGAAGGGGCCAATGACCGTAAGGCTTGGGGAGGTAAGGGCTGGGCCATGCTGAATGTCCCCCCCGACAGGATATTAGGCAGGCTCTATATGACTTGCTACAGCTTCTAATGCGCACTGTAATGCCCCATACACACGGTCGGATTTTCCGACGGAAAATGTGTGATAGGACCTTGTTGTCGGAAATTCCAACTGTGTGTAGGCTCCATCACACATTTTCCATCGGATTTTCCGACACACAAAGTTTGAGAACAGGACATAAAATTTTCCGACAACAAAATCCGTTGTAGGAAATTCCGATCGTGTGTACACAAATCCGACGGACAAAGTGCCACGCATGCTCAGAATAAATAAAGAGATGAAAGCTATTGGCTACTGCCCCGTTCATAGTCCCGACGTACGTGTTTTATGTCACTGCGTTCAGAATGATCGGATTTTCCGACAACTTTGTGTGACCGTGTGTATGCAAACAAGTTTGAGCCAACATCCGTCGGAAAAAATCCATGGATTTTGTTGTCGGAATGTCCGAACAAAGTCCAACCGTGTGTACGGGGCATAAGAGTTCACAGTGTACGGTGAAATCAGAGCAAGCAATTGCAGTACAGGAGAGGAGAGTATACAACTGTATAAGACTGAAGGGGTGGCTGGGAGTCCAGATTTAAAGTAAATTTGAAAGTACATCGCTTTAGAAACATAACAACATTATTGTCACCTCTTTTCTGGGCGTGTAACAGATATTGACATTTTAAAACAGTTATTTGGATGGTGACACTGTGTTTTGTGGGAGATCATAAAAAGGTGGGGAAGCAAGAAAAAAACTGCGTATGTCCCCCCACAAAACATTTTATTCCCGGCGTGAGCATTAAACAATTTGTGTTACTATAAGTACGAAGATTACAGACAGGTTTAAAGCATTTGTTACCCCAACACTTCCTATTCCTGATATGTGCCTGCTGTACCATGTACTTGTATGAGAAAGTATCCTTTTCTCTTTGTATTGCTTCCTTTATGTGAAATCCCTGGTGATCCTTCCAGTCCCTCTGCTTTCCTATTACTAAATGACCACACTAAGCAGGAGAGCACACTGTGGTCAGCTCTCTAGTTATGCTGGGAACTCTAAATGTTCTCCTCCAATGATCAGACTTGTCCTGACATGTCCCTCCTGCACAGCCATTCACTGGGAAACTCAGTGTGCATGTGCTGCTTCTCCTCCCCCCAGCTCTTATGCAGCTGAGAACAGAGGGAATGTGATCACTTATAAAAAGAAAAAAAAAGGGAAAAAGGGTATTTATAAAGTTTTTTCATATCTATACAAAAATATTTTGCATTTAATATCTATTTTAAACTGAACACGTTGTTTTACTAGGTGGGCGTTTACAACCACTTTAAGCATGGGCATGGAAGTACATTGGGAGTGATGAAAGGGTCTATAATCTTACTATTACGCAAGCTTAATTCATTTTTTTTTTCAGAAACAGCGACTATCTTTTTTATGGTATTCTTATATAAAATGAATTGTTTTGTTTAGGAGCTGTTCCCATCTGTGTAGTTTTTTATGCCATGTTCATTGTGATATTATCTCTGACTTATGCAAGCTGTGGGTTTTGGTGCTGAGCCAATAATCCCACAGGATATTTTTGAAGATGTTTGTCCTCCAGTAACGGGAAACAATGGGTGTTTTTTATTTACACAATGTGTAGTTCTCTCCCAAGAGTTCACTCTGTTAATTATCCCCACAGTACCTTTAGAGTTTCATGTTGTGATATGTGTGTATTAGCTGATAACAGGGAGTGATCTGCTAACATGGCTGCATGTGGCTCTTTGTCGCTTACTACCATTTCAAGGTATGTTGACTTGAACTCATATATATTAAATTCTGCTTTCATAAACTGCTCCGAAGCAGCACAGTATGTATGTTAACTAAGGGAAGTGACTTCATTATGTTCTCCAGTTTCAGAAAATATATGTGTTGTGCACATATAGCAGAGTGTGACTGAGATCTTGCAAAAGCATAGCTGTTTGCTTCTGAATTTCAGACACATGCCTAGTGATATAACAATAACAGTAGCAGAAGTTCAGTAACTACTGGATTCATATTGCTGGTTAAACCAAGAGCTGAGACTCACTCAAGCATGCTTCCCCTTCATGGGCAAATAGAGCACTGTCATGACGTGTTTGTTAGGTACAATTAGCTTTTATTCTTATTCACTGTGTAAGGTATTTGAATTCATGTATTTGTTAAAATGAAATCAATACATTCGGTAGGTCATTCATGTCCAACCTTGCCTCAAAAGGAGGATACAATAGGATGTCCTTAAACATGATTTTTGTATGCTCCTACTTGTCCATTTTTTTTTCTTGAGCATGCATTTCAATTTTTGTTCTGCTTTTAAATCTCCAGTAACTTAACTAGGTAAGTTATCTTCATACCAAAATTTCAGTGTCTCATTTTGCCCTGGTTAACCATAGTTACATAGTTAGGTTGAAAAAAGACACACCTTCATCTAGTTCAACTATAAAAAAATAAAAACAAAATAAAATAAAAAATATCATACAGTCCCATATACCCAATCCTACACCCACAGTTGATCCAAAGGAAGGCGAAAAAAGACCCAGAAAAGCATGATCCAATTTGCTACATCAGGGGAAAAAATTCCTTCCTGATTCCAGAGATGCAATCGGATTTTCCCTGGATCAACTTTACCTATAAATGTTATATTATGTACATTTAGGAATTAATCCAGGCCTTTTCTTAAAGCAATCTACTGAGCTGGCCAGAACCACCTCTGGAGCGAATTTATTCCACATTTTCATAAATCGTTTTATTTAAAAGTATAAAAAGTTGACAGTGACACAGTTCATGGACATCAATTACATACATAAGGTCATAAAGGTCTAAGGTAACAGTCAAGATACATCTAGTAGTCTTTTTCAGACTATGGTAATCTTTGGCAATTAAGCATAACAACAATATTGTTCCTGATAGTATCGTCGGATTAAATAAAAAGGAGGAGAGGAGAGAAGGAGAGGGGTAAAGGGATGGGGGGGGTTTACTTAGGTGCATAATAGAGTAGCATTCTTATCTGTAACCAGGAGATAACTCTAAGGAACAGCAATATTGCCTAAAGTTTCCCTATGAGCTCTATGGCTCTATCCATAGTGCATCAAACCATTGGGACCAGACCTTATCGAATACTTAGGCCAGTTTGAAGAATGTGCCAGGAGATGAACCACATCTAGAGCAGAGAACATTCATTCCAGGGTATATGCTGGCTAGTCTTACAGGGGTGTAGTAAGCCCTATGCAGGAACTTGATTTGGATGAAACAATCTTTTGCTGAGATCATGTTAGTGGTATAGTCAGAGACCTCGTCGGGGACGTCATATGTGCAATGGAATAATAAAAATAGAGGGAGGACATAGGTTTGTCCATGAGTTTAGCAATGAGCAGTCTTTCAGTCACGTCAGTCTGGAGGGTCAGGGGACATAGGAATTGGGCCAGTGTCATGTGCCTGAGTTGGTAATATCTAAACTTCATAGTGGCAGGGTTGTCATATTTAGCCTGTAGAGTCTGGAAGGAGGAGAAGGACCCATCCGCGAGTATGTGCCTGATGGTGATTATCCCTCTAGCCGCCCACAGCTGGGGGTCTGGGATCCAGTACAGATGTGGCAGCATGGGATTACCCCATAGAGGGGTGTGGGGTGAAATGACGGAATATGACTTGTAGATAGCCCTCGCCCTCTGCCACACCTGTATAGTCGTGCGCATTAGAGTCGTCGTTTGGGGGTGGGCTTTGGGCCCCCTGTAGGGTAAGTTGGTTAATGCCTCATAGAATCCTAGGATGGCTGCCTCAAGGGTCATCGCAGGATTCTGTCTGGGCTGATCAAACCACCACCGGGCCGTTACCTGGACTGCCGCCCAATAGTAGAGCTGGAAGTGAGGCATTGCCAGTCCTCCCTGGGACAGGGGGAGCTGAAGTGTCCGCTTTGCCAATCTCGGGGTTTTCCCAGCCCAGACAAAGGTGGAGATAATAGAATCCAATTTGTAAAAGAAGGATTTGGGGAGTGGGCATGGAGTATTCCTAAAAAAATATACAAATTTAGGAAGATATACCATCTTTAGCAAATTCACCCTTCCCACTGGGGATAGTGGCAATGTTTTCCACATTTGGCATTTCCTTCCAAATTGGGCCAAAAGGGGAGAAAGGTTATCTCCTATATATGCCTGAGGGGAGTTCTTAACAATTACCCCCAAATATTTAAATTCGTCTACCCACTGGAGTGGTGTGTTAGTGGCCGCCCTGGGACCAGAGTGGTGGAGGGAAAAAAGGACAGACTTGTCCCAGTTGACGCGGACCCCAGAATATTTCCCAAATTGATCTATTATTTCAAGTGCAGATCTCAGGGAGGTGCCCATGTCGGCTAAATACAGCAGGGTGTCATCAGAGAGATTTTCTCCTGCAGTACTTCAACCTGTATTCCCTCGACCCTCTGATCCTGGCATATAAGGGTCGTCAAGGGCTCAATCACCAGGGTGAAAAACCCTGGGGATAAAGGGGCATCCTTGCCTGGTACCCCTATGTAGGCTAAAGGGGGGAGACAACAGGCCGTTCACTCTGACCCAGGCAGTGGGATTCCTGTAGAGAAGTTGAATCCAACGAATGAAGGGATTCCAAAACGTTCTAGCACCTTCCACAGGTAAAGCCATTCGACCGAGTTGAATGCCTTTTCGGCATCGAGCGCAGCAGCTATGCCTGCATTCTCCTCTCCTGACAGGTCAATATGGGTAAACAACCTACAGATATTTATATCTGTTCCCCTGCCTGGCATGAATCTGTTTGATCCAGGTGGATCAACGCTGCGATCACCCCGTTCAATCTAGTTGCCAAAATTTTGGCCAAAAGTTTGGCATCCACATCAATCAAAGAGATCGGGCGGTAGGATTTGCAAAGTTCAGGGTCCTTACCCGGTTTAGGAATAACCACTATCACTGCCTCTGACATAGAGGCTGGTAGGGCCCCATCCCTCAGTGATGCCAGGAGCATAGAGTGAAGTTTGGGGGCTAATTCCTCAGCGTACATCTTATAAAACTCAGTGGGGAACCCATCTGGGCCCTGTGTTTTCCCTGCCTGGAGTGAGGAGATGGCCTGCTGGACCTCTTTGAGGGTAATGGGAGAGTCAAGTTGGACTCTGTATGTATCAGTCAGGACAGGGAAGTCAATGTCTGAAAGATATATATGGAGGTCTTCCATAGAGTAGTTTACTCGGGTGGAATAAGGTTCAGAGTAATAAGATGTGAAATGCCCGCTGATCGCCCTAGAGGAGGTCTGTCTGACCCCAGCTCCATCAAGCAGCAAGGGGACACTCATGGAGGCCGACTGCTCCCTGACCAGCCATGCTAGCAGCTTACCCCCCCTCTCACCTTCCTCAAAGATCCTCTGAGACTGTTGGAGCATCTTCCTTTTGGTAAGTGAAGTGCGGAGTAACATAACCTCTCTGGTACTTTCCTGAAGTTTAGTGTGAAGCTCTGGGTCCCCTGTCTGGGCGTATTGCCGCTCCAGGGAGACGGCCCTATCCTCTGCCCTGAGTAGACCTGCCTTCAGTTGTCTGCGGACTCAACTGATGAGTGTTTGATAATGGCTTCTGGAGGACGCCTTAAAGGCATCCCACACCACCGCCGACCCCGGGTTAAGTGCCCAGTAAGTGTTCATTTGTAGGCAAAACCCGGAATCAACCCCAGGGTCCGAGATCCAAAATCTCGACAGCCTCCACAACTTGTCTGGAGATCCTTCCAGGGACAACCTGAGGAGGAGTGGTGCATGGTCGGATATACCCCTCGGGAGAATGAATATAAGCTGAACCCTAGGTAGTAAAGGTTTCCCCATGTATATCAGGTCTATGCGTGAGAGAGCCCTGTGAGTGGCCGAGTGGCAGATAAAGGACCTATCTGAGGGGTTTCTCCATCTCCATATGTCCATCAACCCATAGGTCTCCACCCAGACCGACAGATCTGAGGTGGATCCCCCGGTTAAAGCGATCCAGCCCAGGGTTAGGTGTCATATTAAGGTCCCCCATATAAGCAGAAGATTATCTGTACTGTATTTGGCAAGAAGGGGCCCAACTTATGAAGCAGTTTGACCAGTTTGACCAAGGCAGGTGGAGGTATATAGACACACACAAGCACTATCTCTAGACTTTCCACCATTGCAGGCATTATAATGTATCGTCCATCCGGGTAAAGCACCAGCCCCAGAAGCTTAAACGGCAGGGATTTGCGCACAAGTATACTAACCCCCCTGGCAAAGTTGGAATATGTTGAGTGGTACTGATGGCCAACCCAGGGTTTTTTGAGGCTAAGGGTCTTCCTCCCCACTAGGTGGGTTTCCTGGAGAACACAAATATGAGGATTGTGGGACTTCAAGAATTGAAACACCAGTGACCGCTTCACTGGGAAGTTTAGGCCCCTGGTGTTCCATGAAATAATTGTTAGCGATGCCATTCCACTATAAAGTATATCAAGAATGGAGAGTATTCAGGGGATAAGCCCCACCTGGATGGAGCACAAGCAAAAAAAAACCACATAGTATAGAGAGAGCAGCCCTAAAAGGGCGGTAAAATTATAGGCCGAAATTACTGTGTCAGATATACATTTGCATAATAAACAATAAAACAGAAACAAAACCAATAACAAAACAACCCCCCCCGTCAGCCCCCCCCCAGAACAGTGGGTGGCATTCCTTCCCAAGAACAACACAGCAAGCCGCCATGTTTCGGAGGAAACGTGTGCAAGAGGCTTACTAGACATAAGTCTGCTGACCCATAACAGGTAGGGTCGTCTGGATAATAAATGTGGTGCCGGTCTCCCAGCAGGCTGGGAGTACAAAAACTTGATGTAGGTGTGTAATTAGACAGACATGCCTGTGAGAGCAAAAAGGAAATAAATAAAAAACAAACAAACGTGGGTTTCTGGCTTAGACAATGTTTCCCAGCTATTGGCAAGTAGGGTGAGGAGGAGGAGTGAGGGGGACAGATGAAAACTCCATCCAGATCACCCATCTGCAGGGAGGTGCTGGACTGTGTCCTCTCACTCCCCATTGCAGGATAACAGTCAGTGCAAGAAAGGGGGAGGCCATTTCCACCGGAGCCACAGTGTCAGAGGGGAAGATAAAATCCAACAGCAGATTAAGCCAGAAGTGCTCAGCATGAAAGAATAAGTTGCAACAAGGAACTGTAGGATTTATACTTGCTTCATCCCGTCCGGATCGTGTCGAGCCAGGAAGATGCCTCTTCAGGTGATGTGAAGAATCTCACTCTTTCTCTATCTTGAACCCGGAGTCTGGCGGGAAATAGCATGCTGTACTTCAGGTTTTTGGCGCGAAGTTGGGATCGCACATGATCAAACGATTTCCTCTGTCGCTGTGTTTCAATGGAATAGTTTGGAAATATAAGTAGTTTAGCATTCTCATACTTGAGGTCCCCTGCATTCCTAGCTTCCCTCAGGATGAGGTCCCGGTCCCAATACCCACCGTCAGAGGCCCACAGTCAGAGGCCCTATGGGCCTCTGATTGTGGATATCCTGTGGGCTCGTTCCACCACAAAATGGGAGGAAAAGGAGGCATGGGGCAAAAGAGGTCGCAGCAGCTGCTCTGTAAACAGGGTGGTGTCATTCCCTTCAGCTCCCTCAGGCAGCCCAATGATGCGCAGATTTTTGCGTCTGTTGTGATTTTCTGCATCTTCAGTGCACGACTCTAATGCCCCGTACACACGGTCAGATTTTCAGACAGAAAATGTGTGATAGGACCTTGTTGTCGGAAATTCCGACCGTGTGTAGGCTCCATCACACATTTTCCATTGGATTTTCTGACACACAAAGTTTGAGAGCAGGATATAAAATTTTCCGACAACAAAATCCGTTGTCGGAAATTCCGATCGTGTGTACACAAATCCGACGGACAAAGTACCACGCATGCTCAGAATAAATAAAGAGATGAAAGCTATTGGCCACTGCCCCGTTTATAGTCCGGACGTACGTGTTTTACGTCACCGCGTTTAGAACGATCGGATTTTCTGACAACTTTGTGTGTCCGTGTGTATGCAAGTCAAGTTTGAGCCAACATCTGTCGGAAAAAATCCTAGAATTTTGTTGTCGGAATGTCCAAACAAAGTCCGACCGTGTGTACGGGGCATTAGTGTTTGACTCTGATTTTTAAGGAGTGGAGATCAGCTGTGTGCTCCCTCCGCACATCTTCAGCTGCACACACCCGCTGCTCCACTTCTGTCACTCTGCCCTTAAAAGCATCAATGTCTCTCCTGATCAAGCCCAATTCAATGTATACGTGGTCAATCTTCTCAGCCAGGGCTGTTTTACATCCATTTATCACTTCCAGGAGTGCTGGGTGTTCTGGAGGGACCTGAGGAGCTGCAGCCTCCTTACTCACCTCCTGTCCCTGAGCCAACATGGTAGGGGATATGGCCGCGTCCTTCTCCTCAGCACGCTGTGCAGTCCTGGTCCGTTCTTGGCTCTGTCGGCACGCTGCTCCCCCCCCCCCATTTGTAGCTGGGCATGAGCAGGAGCAGGGGCTTCCAGGGGCCAAGGGTGAGCTGTTGTGACAGCAGATGGGTCCCAAGCACAGCGGGATCAGAGGATTAAAGATCCGAACGGCGGAGCGAGGCTAAAAGACGTCCGCTCCTGTCGCCATCTTGGACACACTCCCTATTCCACATTTTCACAGCTCTTACTGTGAAAAAACCTTTCCATGTTTGGAGATGAAATCTCTTTTCCTCTAGATGTAAGAGTGCCCCCTTATCCTGAGTGTTGACCGTAAAGTGAATAAGGCACGCTTTCTCCAGACAATAAACAATCTCTTGCTTGTTTTTGTTGTTTTTATTAGGGGATTAAACTTGGATGGGGAAAAGGGACATGGGATGCCCAGATGATGAATACTTCTAGTTGAAATAAAGGTAAATGAATACAAACTGACAGTCTCTTCTACTGCACATCTCCTCCAGCACACTTGCTTTCCTTCACTGTCCAATTCTAGATTCCTGTCACCGTTAGCACATGGCTAGGCCTCACTCTGAATAAGTCCTAACATTTTCCTAGTAGCCATTTGCAGGCGGGGTCTGCAATCCCCTCTGTGATAGCAACCATTTTAGATGAAGAATATAATTGTGCTAACTAATCCTTGGTGGACCTCTGCTCCCAGCAAGTCCGGTGCAAATCCTGCCAACCCTCTTCTCTGCAGCAATTTGACTTCAACAACACCACAGTCTCTCCCTCTGGCTCCACATCCAAACATGGCATGTCTCTCCGAGAGCTTCTCACTGTGCTTCTCACTCACTGACCCCAGCATGGATCCCTCCTGAATGACTTTCCTGGCCATGCTCCCTACTGTCTTCCTCCTGCTCCTGTTCCAGGACACCTCTCAATGTCCATGTAAAGAGAGCCTCCCTCACAGCTTCCGAGCTCCAGGCCCAAGGTCACCCCCCCAGAAAGGGGGTCCCTCAAGGGCCACCACAGCCTAACACGCCATCATTCAGTTCCTCCATCTGACAACTCCTCCCACAACAGGCTGACCATGGGAGGCCTGCCCCCTGCCAATCCTAGTTGGGGATTGGTCAGGGCTCCCAAATACACCCCATGTCACTCCAGCACTCTGCCCTGCCTCTTTTCCAGAACCTTCTCACTGGAAACAGAGGAGGTGCCCAAAAGCTGAGACACATGTCAGTCAAAGTTTTATAACAAAAATTTTAAAAAATAAGAAGAAAAACACTTTTTTTTTTTTCAAAATTTTCGGTCTTTTTTTAGTTTTTTTAGCAAAAAAATAAAAACCCAGTGGTGATTAAATACCACCAAAAGAAAGCTCTTCACATGAACAAAATTATAAAAAAATAGTAATATGGGTACAGTGTAGCATGATCACGCAATTGTCATTCAAAGTATAACAGCACTGAGATCTGAAAATTGGCCTGGGCAGGAAGTGGCCTGTATTGAAATGGTAGTGTAATTTGTTGGTATAGTAATTGTGACTGGCTCAGCCACACCATGGTAAAGCATGACTCAGGGCATGTATAATGCGGGGCCTCCCCCAGAGTTCAGGAGAAGTCCACCTCCACCAGTCCTCTTACACCTCCTGTCCTCTGCTGTGCTGCTGGAGCCAAAAGGTAGGGCTCTGTTGTGAATAGGAGACTGCGGGATTGGGAGAGATCTGTGCTTGGTTTGCTCTGTGATTGAGGGATTGTGTGATTGGTGCAATTGTCTGATTGGGTGGCTCATGTAATTGGAAGTTCTCTATGGTGGGGGACTATGTGATAAGGGAACTGTGATCTGATGGGGGACTCATGTAGGAGTGACTCTGATGTAATTAGGTGCTCTCATGTTTTTGGGTCCCCTGATGTATAGGGGGGCTTTGATGTAATGGGGGCCTCTAACCTGAAGAGGGCACTCTGACATGACCTCTGATGTGACCGTGGGCTCTAATGTGATGGAGATCTAGTGGGGAAATCTCTGATGTGAAGTTAATTTAATCAAGGTGGTTGGTTGTGTGTATTGTCTCGGGCTCAGGTTTTCCATTGATAAGTAACAGGGGTGCCTTAAAATTTTGCACACTTTTAAAGGGTGCTGTGACTGAAAAATAGTTGGGAAATGCTAGTTTAGTCTGTCATACAGGAGACTTTAGTTATACTTTAATGACCAGTCTATTTCCCATCTCCTTGAGTATGTGCATTTTCAGACCAAGTATTCCACATCAGCTCTATATACATCTCCTGTGTCAGTAATACTTTTTTCCATGGCTCATATTCTCATATGATTTCATATCTCAAATTACTTTTTTTCTTGTCTAGGAATATAGACAAAATAATTTCTTAAAGTGGTTGTAAACCTCAGTCATGAAATGTGAACAAAGCACATATATGTGTAGTGTTAACTTATCTATCTCCAAAGCTCTGAGTGTTGTTTCTCTCTGGTGCTGCATTCCTCTGTTATCAGCATGAGTCACTTCTGAGAAGTTCAGGGAGGGAGATAAGCATGGAGCTTGACTATTCACAACACAGTTCTTCTGCTGTGTAGAGGGGAGTGTGTTCCTTTCTTCCAATCAGCTCTCACACACTGTAACGGTAGTCTCTCCGCCCCCTCCTCTGTGCTCCTGACAGATGCAGAAGGATATTAACACGTTTCTGCCCTTTTGAAGGGGTGTAGGGAAGAGAGGACTGCAGATAAACAAGTAAAATGTATGTAGGAGGATTTGTTTCATTTCTGTGTATCATCTCAGGCTGTTCACTTCACTGGGTATATGTGAAATCATAGAAACATATTTAACAGTGTGCAGGGTTATGTTGTAAACTGCTGCTTCTGAACTGCCAAAAGTACCACTCAGTACTCATCATAAAAAAATGACAAGAAAATGGTTTTAGAGAGCCAAACCAAAACCACCAGTGTATCATTTTTAAATTATTCCATTTGATAGGCAACTAGCCTAGCAGTTAAGCGCTGAAAGAGCACTGGAACTCTGTGAGGGGCACTAGGAGCTAGTTTTTTGTCTTTTGCCTGAACAAGACATATGGAATTTTCTTTATGAAAAGAAATGGCTAATTCTGCTAGTAAGAGAAGAAACATCTGTCTCTGGTCCACCCTCACCCTTGGCCTGGTTCAGATTCCAGCTGTTGAAATCTTATTAGCCCACCTGCCCCTTTCTTCCATTCTATCTCTAATAGATTTCCCCAGCAGCATTTAAAGTGTTTAAGATATTATTGAAAGCTTTCTCTGCTTCCCCTGTCTCCTGCTGCCTGCCATCTGCTTGATGTACTGCTCTGCAGGAACAGAGGGAAACACCTGCACACAGCGCTGGACAGGGGAAGGTTCTGTCATGCTATAATTACCGTCAAGTGCTGTTTATCAGTTTTTAATAAAATCTGCACCTGCTGAATTGAGCACAGTCTCTTTATGTCCAGCTTCCTGGAATTACATGCTTTAAAATGGCATACTGGCCTCACATGCTTGCATATGACTTTGATACAGTTATATTTTATTTGCACAATGCACATAATGTAAGATAGGAATAAATATGTGGTCAAAATTAATTTGTCCATAATAGGATTTTTGATGTTTATGTTTTTACAAAAAAAGCAGAGAATGTAAATCACATCTCATACTGCTTAGACTGCAAAGTATGGAAGAATACAAGGAAAATAAAATATATTAAATATGCTATTGTGCTGAATTATTATATTCTATCACTGTCAATTATCCAGGTCCTACATATCTAAATGAGGCACATTGTCTTGTTACATTTTGATATCCTTTTCTGGTGTGCTTAGGAACCATTTTCTTTTTCCTTAGAACTTACAGAAAAACAGTGTAGCAGAAGGTTTTCTTTTTTTGTTTTTTTTTTTTTTTTTTTTTATGGATTGTCAATATAGTAAAATTATTTCCTCATAATGCCCAGAGCAGCCTTTGCTCAAAACAACCTTACAGCTATCCTTGCTTTTATTGACAATTCCAATACAATCCCAATGTCTAATAATGTCTTTTATTAGACATTAAGGGGTTGATTTACCAAAACTGGATAGTGCAAAATCTGGTGCAGCTGTGCATGGTAGCCAATCAACTTCTGACTTCAGCTTGTTCAATTAAGCTGTGACAAAAACCTGGAAGCTGATTGGTTTCTATGCAGAGCTGCACCAGATTTTGCACTCTCCAGTTTTAGTAAATCAACCCCTAAACCCTGGTACACATTATTCATTTTTTCTTTTCCATTCAACCCAGCAGGACATTAGTACAGCGATCTCCTCCACTGACAGGAGAACGGCCCTCAGCCTGAACACTCTGGTCAGCGCTCTCATCTTTTCCCAGAGAGCGCTGATCGGGAGCTGGACGACTGCTGGTTTACCAGCATGCACGTCTGACAGACCGGCTGGTATACACAGGGGTCAAATGTCAGCTGTTTTTTTTTTTAAACCGGATGATTTCGGCCGGCATTCGGCCCATGAGTAGGGGGCCTAAAGAATCCATTGACCACTAGAACAAAAAGAGCAGTCTGTTCTTGCTATGTGACCAGTAAGAAAATATAGCTTGGTTTGGCGTGCTTGCATGTGTAGCAATAACTCTCGGTGGAGCTGCTGGTTTAAGCCGGCTTGTTACCTTCACTCTCGATACCTCTGTTTCACCGACACAGGGTCTAGGGTTCCGTTGAGTTTACCTCTGGACGACATAAGCACCAAACACTTGAGTAGGTTTTCCAATGCTTTAATAAACGAACAAGGGAAATAGCAGAAAAGAGGTAGAAGGAAAGCTGCAGGGAAGCTCAAATACTCTTCTTAGTATTCTTTAGAACATTTCTCTGAATATTGATCACTTATAGTTGAAAACGCTCCCCCTGTGGAATTCAATCTTTGCCCGCCTGGATAGACCTCTCTTTCTCTGTCTAGCAGCCAGTACGTAGCACGAACTAAAGTCTCTGCCCCAGACTTGTTTGAAATAAAACCCATACGATCCTCTGCCACAGGATGTATTGGTTTGTGATGAAAGTCAGATACAGTACTTGAACCTTTAAGCCAACCCGGCAGTACTATACTGTAAGATTACTTCAGAATGCGTCCTCCAACCGAGTCACCAGGCCCCTCTCCAGACCAGCACTCTGCGTGATCCTTCCATGACGGGTCCTCCCCTGGGATCTCCTCGGCTGTCCAGCTTCTTCACTCAGGATAGACAGCTCAGGACCATTCCTCTGCTGCTGTGGTAGGCCCCAGACAGGCTTCTGGGCCCACCCACACGCCGCAGTGACGCGGGCCTCCGGAACGGAGGACCACGAAGTGGTATTCCTAGTGCATACCTGTCAGCCAGGAGGGCCAGCAGGTGGCTGAAGAACGACCTAAAACATGGCGTCTGTCCCATAAATACCCTCTTCCAGAATGCAACTCAGAGGACCACCTCCACTGAGTTATCTCCAGGACAGAGGAAAACTCATCCGCTTCAACACTTTGCTCTTCCAAAACCAGCCAATGGCAACAACCACACCCACCGGCACAATGTGGAACTACACGCAACATCAGCCAAGCTGGAACAGAGGCAAATCTAACTCCCTCTAATAAGCAACCCACTAAATTTACCTATCAGCGGTAGATTCAAATCTACCAGTGCTACATACTCCCCCCACTACAATAGACGTTGTCCTCAACGTCTGACAAACTAATGATAACTCCCAAGCCTGAGAGCAGGTATTTGAGCTTATAACGTGGATTTAGTTAAAGAAAAAGGAAAGACAGTAGAAAAGACATTACAAGATTAACATTTGTAAAACATTATGTTCACATCCGTAAACAAAACCATCCTATGACTGTACATAACCCCCTATCTATCTTAGCTGAAAAGCCTAACAGCTTGATAGGAGATCAAATGGTTCCTGAAAAGGAAAACATATTAAACACACATGCGATCTATACAACTTCAGGAGCAAAGTCTCATTTGAAAAAATAAAACTCTCTTCCCATTATCTACACCAGAATAATCTTTAGAGACATTGAAGGGGGTGCGGGACTTCAAATGAGATTTGTGAGAACATAATCTCCATCCCTATTACTTGAATTGAAAGACAGGGTTTGGGACTTTAAATGAGGAATGCATGAAAGGACCCAATAATAAGACAATGTAGTACGGATGTGTTTATTAGTATAAAACACCCAGCAGAGCGTGCCTTTGAAAATACATACATAGTAGTAAGCGTATATAATAGTAGACATATATAACAAAGCATGATGCAGGAAACCATAAAACACAGTAAAGCGACTACTCAATCGCATCGCTGTACAATCCTTTCACGAGTGAAAATATAAAACCAAAGTAGGTCCTAGAATAAAATCATGTTGCATCTGTATGTTCCCGACGCATTTCATGGCGTACCAGCCAAACTTCAGGGGCAGATGCATATTTGAGTAAAATCTGCAAAAGGACATAAATATAGCGTATAATTATGATCATGTCACCCAATAGCTAAGGAAAACTACAAATGGAGATGATAATTAATCCAGCTCCAGCCAATTTACTCAGTTGCAGGGTGCGAAAATGTGCGTGCGAGTCGGAGCACATGGGCCACCGAATAGTCTGCAGACCGGGAGCTGAAGTAGGGCCAGTGGAAAACAACAACCATGGACATGCTTCTAGGTGGGTGGATATCCACCTGGTAGGTGGAAAATGCAGGGGCTCCAATCTAAATGAATAATAGAAGTCATGAGTAACCAAATAGATTGATTGGAGGTGGACCAACCAACCCCCATCCCAGTAGAAACATTAACAAAAAAATGTATATGTACCTGGATTGCCACAAGGCGACACACAACCCAACAGTGGGGATGTGTCAAAAAAGCGTAGGAGTGGACTGCAAGGGATGACCGAGGTGAGTATGCCCAGTGTTTGTCCAACAAGCCCAACTAGCGTCACGCTGGCATATAGTGATGGAGGCACGTCCAGACCAAAAGGCTGCCAAAGCCGCTCTCTTGAAGCCAAGCGAAGCCCCCTATTGGATAGCCAAGATCACATGATTTGCACCGACATTCCGACGCCAGAAGCGTCTGGTATGTCGGGCGGATGCGTGACGCCGATGCGCTGAGGAGAGACCCGCCCATCTCCTCGCACCCAGTGCTGAGTGACCAAAGGAGGAGATGGGAGGGCACCTGAGAGCATCGCAGCTCCCGGAAATGCAGATAAGAGCAGCCCTGTGGTCACTCAGCGCACACCACAGCACTTGCCACACTAAATCAAATAAAATAAAGGGTGGCATGGAACATAAAAAATAAAAAAGGGAAGGATTGCCCTAATGCGTAAGACCACAGTACCAAGGGGTATGAGTCACAACTAATTGGATTGCAGCAACCTGAAAAGAGAGTCGCAACATAACCCGGGGCCATCATGCATCCTCCATCCCTAAAGGCGAGACATTGAAGGGGGTGCGGGACTTTAAATGAGATTTGTGAGAACATAATCTCCATCCCTATTACTTGAATTGAAAGACAGGGTTTGGGACTTTAAATGAGGAATGCATGAAAGGACCCAAGGATAAGACAATGTAGTACGGATGTGTTTATTAGTATAAAACACCCAGCAGAGCGTGCCTTTGAAAATACATACATAGTAGTAAGCGTACATAATAGTAGACATATATAACAAAGCATGATGCAGGAAACCATAAAACACAGTAAAGCGACTACTCAATCGCATCGCTGTACAATCCTTTCACGAGTGAAAACATAAACCCAAGGTAGGTCCTAGAATAAAATCATGTTGCATCTGTATGTGCCCGACGCATTTCATGGCGTACGAGCCAGTCTTCAGGGGCAGATGCATAATTGAGTAAAATCTGCAAAAGGACATAAATATAGCATATAATTATGATCATGTCACCCAATAGCTAAGGAAAACTACAAATGGAGATGAAAATTAATCCAGCTCCAGCCAACTTACTCAGTTGCAGGGTGCGAAAATGTGCATGCGAGTCGGAGCACATGGGCCACCGAATAGTCTGCAGACCGGGAGCTGAAGTAGGGCCAGTGGAAAACAACAACCATGGACATGCTTCCAGGTGGGTGGATATCCACCTGGTAGGTGGAAAATGCAGGGGCTCCAATCTAAATGAATAATAGAAGTCATGAGTAACCAAATAGATTGATTGGAGGTGGACCAACCAACCCCCATCCCAGTAGAAACATTAACAAAAAAATGTATATGTACCTGGATTGCCCCAAGGCGACACACAACCCAACAGTGGGGATATGTCAAAAAAGCGTAGGAGTGGACTGCAAGGGATGACCGAGGTGAGTATACCCAGTGTTTGTCCAACAAGCCCAACTAGCGTCACGCTGGCATATAGTGATGGAGGCATGTCCGGACCAAAAGGCGGCCAAAGCCGCTCTCTTGAAGCCAAGCCAAGCCCCCTATTGGATAGCCAAGATCACATGACTCGCACCGACATTCCGACCCCAGAAGAATCTGGTATGCCAGGCGGATGCGTGACGCCGATGCACTGAGGAGAGACCCGCCCATCTCCACTATTCGGTGGCCCATGTGCTCCGACTCGCACGCACATTTTTGCACCCTGCAACTGAGTAAGTTGGCTGGAGCTGGATTAATTTTCATCTCCATTTGTAGTTTTCCTTAGCTATTGGGTGACATGATCATAATTATACGCTATATTTATGTCCTTTTGCAGATTTTACTCAATTATGCATCTGCCCATGAAGATTGGCTGGTACGCCATGAAATGCGTCGGACACATACAGATGCAACATGATTTTATTCTAGGACCTACCTTGGTTTTATGTTTTCACTTGTGAAAGGATTGTACAGTGATGCGATTGAGTAGTCGCTTTACTGTGTTTTATGGTTTCCTGCATCATGCTTTGTTATATATGTCTACTATTATTTATGCTTACTACTATGTATGTATTTTCAAAGGCACGCTCTGCTGGGTGTTTTATACTAATAAACACATCCGTACTACATTGTCTTATCCTTGGGTCCTTTCATGCATTCCTCATTTAAAGTCCCAAACCCCGTCTTTCAATTCGAATAATCTTTAGAAGTCCATACCGATATATATATTTTCTCTTTTAAATGAAATCCAGCTAGCAAAAAGAAGTCCTTCGATTTAAAACACTGAGATGAGTATTCAGATCTTGACCACGAAGATCTCTACACACTGACACTAACTAACTACCCCAAAGTCCTTTTGTCCATAATTACCAATAAAACCCGGGATCTGGCAATGTCAGTGTTTTTCCCAACTTATCCACTGCAGTGATGAAATATACAACGTCATCTTTTCCGGGCCTGCAGATGACCACTCTGTCAGCATAGATGTGCCGACCGAAATTCCAGTGCATAAAACATCCACTGAACCGTTCATCCATTGTAACGAAACATCCAGTCTTTCAGAAAAACTTAGGCACAGACAAATAGTCCCAAACAGCCTCACTGTACCAAAGCTCCTGGTTAGCTCCAATCACTTGCATTATGTCCTGGGGAGCATAAGGGAACCCCAAACCATATTCTGTAGCGACACGTTTGTTCAACATTCTCTGCAAACGTGCAAGTTTCGGTAAGGATCTATTTTTCCCCATACCAGGAGGCACACATGAATTCAAAGATTTGCTCACCATAGACCCAGCCGGTGTCTGAAGTGAACTAGCAACTTTTGACAATGTCTCAGTAACAGTACTGTGTGGCTCCACACAAGGCGACGTCTTCCCAGAACTCAGGGCTGTCCATTCAGGGAAAGTCATAGCAGAGGCGACATCTTCGCCTTGGGCCCATAACAGTTCTTGTGACATAGTCTCAAATAGGTCATCATCACCGGAGAGATCCGGCATGGATTCTATCTCCGAATCTCCCAGTTCTTCTGCTGGCAGATATTTATTTACAGTCCCAGATACATTCCCCAACAATTGCTCACCCGTTCCTGTCGTGGACTTTGTTGGATCCGGTTCGGGTAGTCTCGCCGCGGGAAGCCTTCACATATCCCACCTTCCTCTGGACCGGTGCAGCAGGGACAGATGTGGTGGACGTAGAAATTAAAGTAACGTCCCCTGATGAGACGACAACAGCAATGTCTCTCTCCGGAACATTCTCGGCAACAACAGGAAAAGTCACGGCCTGCCGTTCTCTTTCCTCAGCAGTAGCAGCTTCTACTGTGGCGATACCTGTTGCCCAATCCATTCGATAAGCACGGGGCGACATGGTAGGTTGCTCCACCATAAACAGATATTCTCCACATTGCAGGCAACAACCAAATGGACGGAGATGTACGGCCAGTCCCTCACATTTGTGGCAAATCATGCCCAGCCCTTCGATATCTCCGACAGTATAGAGAACAAACCTCCCCTGCGGCTTCAGACGAATACCGGTATCTGTAAGCAGGGTTCTGGTCAACACTGTACTTGACACGGTGCTCGCAGGGAACATTCTTGGTCCCATAATTGACTGCATCACCGAAAAAGACATGGCCACACTCTGATCTTCTCAGCACGATCACGAGGCCTCTCTTTTTCTCTGGCGCCAAACACATACACGTGTCCCACGTGGTATCAAGTAGGGTAGGCTCCTCCCACTTGTTCTGATCACGTAGCTCCCGGGCTTTTACTGGCGCCCACCGCCTACGCAGTCAGAAATAAAGTCCTGCAACTTTTAACCTCTTCTTCTCCTGAGAAAATGACAAAGTCCAGCTCTCACCGTAAACTCCCGGTGAAACACCTCTCTAGGTTGCGAGAATTGATGGCCAACAAATCCCGGATGACGCCCCCCCCATGTAGCAATAACTCTCGGTGGAGCTGCTGGTTTAAGTTGGCTTGTTACCTTTACTCTCAATACCTCTGTTTCACCGGCACCGGGTCTAGGGTTCCGTTGAGTTTACCTCTGGACGACATAAGCACCCAACACTTGAGTAGGTTTTCCAATGTTTTAATAAACGAACAAGGGAAATAGCAGGAAAGAGGTAGAAGGAAAGCTGCAGGGAAGCTCAAATACTCTTCTTAGTATTCTTTAGAACATTTCTCTGAATATTGATCACTTATAGTTGAAAACGCTCCCCCTGTGGGATTCAATCTTTGCCCGCCTGGATAGACCTCTCTCACATGTCTAGCAGCCAGTACGTAGCACGAACTAAAGTCTCTGCCACAGACTTGTTTGAAATAAAACCCGTACGATCCTCTGCCACAGGATGTATTGGTTTGTGATGAAAGTCAGATACAGTACTTGAACCTTTAAGCCAAACCGGCAGTACTATACTGTAAGATTACTTCGGAATGCGTCCTCCAACCGAGTCACCAGGCCCCTCTCTTGACCAGCACTCTGCGTTATCCTTCCATGATGGGTCCTCCCCTGGGATCTCCTCGGCTGTCCAGCTTCTTCACTCAGGATAGACAGCTCAGGACCATTCCTCTGCTGCTGTGGTAGGCCCCAGACATGCTTCTGGGCCCACCCACACGCCTCAGCGATGCGGGCCTCTGGAACGGAGGACCACGAGGTGGTATTCCTAGTGCATACCTGTCAGCCAGGAGGGCCAGCAGGTGGCTGAAGAATGACCTAAAACATGGCGTCTGTCCCATAAATACCCTCTCTCAGAATGCAACTCAGAGGACCACCTCCACCGAGTTATCTCCAGGACAGAGGAGCACTCATCCGCTTCAACACATTGCTCTTCCAACACCAGCCGATGGCATCAACGACACCCACCGGCACAATGTGGAACTACACGCACTGTCAGCCAAGCTGGAACAGAGGCAAATCTAACTCCCTCTAATAAGCAACCCACTAAATTTACCTATCAGCGGTAGATTAAAATCTACCAGCGCTACACATGTATTTTAAGCACCTATCAAACAAGTTACAGCGCCATGAAACATTAAATCAAAATGCTATATTACGTATATTTTTGTAAGATAATAAATGTTTACGGAGTTTAATACGCTTCAGTTTTTGTCTTTTAAAAGTTTTATAGATTTCTATTTTTAAAGTATGCTCCACACCGATGTTTGTTCTGTACACACAGGTGTATAACAATGAGTATTGAAGGAAGAAAAAGGGAGATAAGGTTTCTTAATGTATAGGCAATATTTGATAATATAACTTATAAATGGATCCATAATTGTAGATAAAGATAAAACGATATTACACACTCATAGAACGTTGATAAGCAGCCTGTAAAGTTGTGTGTTTAAAAATACCATTCCATAGTATACCATTTCTCTTTCAGATATCTCATGCTCTAATGATATCCTGAAATCTTTACAACATATCAATGAATGGTATTAAAAACTCTTTGCACACACTTTTGTTTGTTTGAAGATTTATTTTTAAAGTAAGTTTTCCTCCAGCTTCTTTCAGCCCCTTCCTTTCTACATATACTTGCTCCAGCTTCACATAATTGTTCTGGACTGGATACTGATAATGATGAACCAAGCCTGCAGGATGTGTGTTGGCATGGCCGCCCGCTAGTAATCTCTGCCAGGGGAAATGTGACAGAGTGACAACACATAAGCACAATGTGATCAAAAACCTACAATGTTTACAAAAAAACAACTAATATACAGTATGTGTAAAACATATGACAGTGCAGCTCAAAAATAACAAGTGTGTATCACTTTTTCTCAAATAGTTGGGAGTATTTACACAGTACGATTTTCTTCACAGAGCACTTAAATGTTTTATGTGTTGATATAAGCAAAGTTTATTGTTACCCCATAACAGAAGTGCTTTAAAAAACTATTTTTAGGTGACATGAGTCCTGTGATGTGGGTCGCCGCAATTGCAGCACGTTTTATCATGCAAAACTCGCAGAAGATCTGCACAGCGATTTGAGGTGCTATTCAAATGAATGGCATATCAAATGCAAGTCCCGCATTTTGTCATTCACATCTCAGCGCTGTCAAATTGCAGGCAGATCCGCGGCAAATCTGGCCATGATTTAAAACGATGTAGTGTGAATGCAGCCTTAGGAGTAGAATCACACATTTAAAAAGACTGAAAAACAACTTTTGAAATTACATAATCAACAATTGAAAGCTTACATGAGATTTTAGGGATTGGATTTATCAGGTTTAGTATCCCTTTGGGATTACAATTTTTGGACTGATTAGGTAGTTGTAGGCATAACTTGAAGGTAAATTGGCTAAAGCATGGGCCAGTCAGATAACACATAGTCAGGAATGTTGAAGCTATTGTACAGTGACTGCATGGGCTTGCCTATAAGGTTTATGCACGTTCCTGTTGTCATGTGCATCTTCTGGTATGCTTAGACCAAAGACCTTCAGTTAATAATGATAGTGTCATGAAAATTACTGATTCCTTTCTATTTCTACTGAATATCTATATGCATGAAAACCTGCAGAGGATTACCTGGCTTAGAATTTTGGACAATAATTATTCATGGATAAGAAGACTAGACAAATCTGCCTACAAATATTTATGGGAATCAAAACATCTCCAATTTTCAGATGTGCCTGGTTTTCAGACAGTTTCACTCACTACTAGAAATTAGATTCAAGTTCAGGTCAAACGTAACGGTCAACCTGAACCCAGCCCAATCACAGACAAGACTAAGTATTTGTCCAAAATTGACCCGTTTGCCAACCTGTATCTCAGAGCAGCCAAGTCTGCCTGATTAGAGTTAGTGGTGAGATGAGCAAACTTGTTTGAGTTGGGTTCACCAAACCCAGTGAAATGAAAAAATTTAAGAAAACCGTTATTGCAAAAGAAAATTGAAAACATTGTAAGTAATGTCCCCCAGTGTAAATCCACTTGCAATCACATTATCCAATAATGTAAATGCATTTTCAATCACAACAACCTGACATCTGACAATGCTACTGCCGTTAAATGATGTTTGCTGCTGCTGTAATGTAAGCAAACAGCCTAGTATCCTGGGAGACATCATTGACCAAATATGGTCATGACCAGACATGGTCAAATTTTTGGGGACATTACTTACATTTTTCTTTTATTGTTTTGCTATTAAGGACTTTTTTTCTCTCTCTGGTTTCAGTGAACCTAAATCAAACATGTTTTCTCATCCCTATTTACCAATTTTAATCAGGCAGACTTGGTTGCTCTGAGAGAGATATCATTAACAGCAGGTCCAATATTACCATAAAGCTTTTGGATCGTGTACATGTGTACATATGGTAAATTACATTTTGCATAAAACTGCTCCTGTAAGTTAATGGCTTGTTTAGTGGTGATTTGACAATACATCTGAATGAAACCTTTATAGACATCCTCAGCATTCATGTGTGTCAAATACTTCTGCTAAGTGAAGTGTTTTTCCCGTGTGCCCTTTTAGATGGAAGTGCTGAAATAGGGCATTGATGTCAGAAATAAAATAAAAAGAAGAGAAACAGCTTAAAGGGTGAGAATCAAAGTGCTAGATGGGAATGGGATTGAATTCCCTGGGGACAACCAAGAACCTGTTTCCTATAAATGTGGTATCAAAGTGCTCTGTTCCTTGGAGCAGAGCTATTTAAAGTTTCACAGGGATATTTAATAAAGTGTCTAGTGTAAACCTGGGGCAAAAGCTACAACTGAAAGCTTACATTCTCTTCATGAAAATGAACACATGAAAATATCTATTTTTTTACAATTTGTATAGACATTAGACTGCTTTACAGTCTAATTGAAATATGCAGATATGAAAGGGAAATCACTCATAGCTCAATGTTCATAATGATCATGTTAATATACAGTATTCTCTTAAACAAGCATTACAAATATCGTTGGCAATTTTTTTTTTCAGTCGCTTCATTTTAATATAATGCGTAAGAACATTCTTGTTATATTTTTCTGTTGCAGAATCAAACATTAACATAATAAAAGTATAATTAACATAACTATCATATTCCATAGCACTTTACAGTTGGGTGTGCAGTAAATAGATTGAGAGTAACACAAAGTATTAGAGGAAACACATGCATGAGAGCCTCACTCATTAGTGCTTACACAGGGATGATACAAGATGATAAAATAGAAGGACCCGTCATATAGAATCCAAGATAATACTGGAATTTTATGTGCTCAGTAGCCAAGTATTGACCAGCCATGCTTCTAGGGTAGAATTCATGGACCTTATGGAAGCAAATTACATTTTTCTGGAGAAATTAATTACAACGATATATTTTGTGTCTTCATCAATTAGTGGATTCTCATCTGAACAATATCTCAGTAGATCTGATCTGTTATAAATAATAGCTTAGAGAAATGTCAGTTTGTCATTCTGTTTCATTGCCTATTTAAACCAAGGCTAAAAAAACTCTAAACCCACAACAGTAAAATCAGTGTGTATACAGTACGCAGTAAAGCATGCTTGTTATACCCACTGTGGAACCTAAGGGGTTAATCCTCTGCATTGTTTAAAAAAGCTGTTTGATTCTGTCTTCTCTGATCTTCTCCTTCTTCCACTGTCCCCAATCCATCTCCTGATAAGACAGAAACTTTGGAGTCACTCTGCAAATGCTCGGTGTGGTGTGTATTGCTAGAGAGTTTTTTTTTTTCTTGGGAGGGTGCATGTGATTAGCACAGGGCCAATCAGCAATGTCCAGACAGAGGGTCAGGGGTCATGCAGCCTCATAAGACAGTCAGAGGAGAATGAAAACTCCTCCTACAAGCTTTAACCAGACACCGATAGAAGTTACAAGACTGCTATATACTGCTGATGAGATATTTAGGAGGTACCGTATTTATCGGCGTATAACACGCACCCCAATTTAGGAGGGAATTTTAAGGAAAAAAAAACTTTTAGGAGGGAAGTTGAAGGAAAAAAAACTTACATTTAAATGCTAATCATTGCAGCCTTCTCAGTGCAGCCATGTCAGTGCAGCCTTGTCAGTGCAGCCTTGTTAGTGCAGCCTTGTGAGTACAGCCATGTCAGTGCAGCCATGTCAGTGCAGCCATGTCAGTGCAGCCATGTCAGTGCAGCCTTCTCAGTGCAGCCTTGTTAGTGCAGCCTTGTCAGTACAGCCATGTCAGTACAGCCATGTCAGTGCAGCCATGTCAGTGCAGCCTTCCCCAGTGCAGCCTTTCCCAGTGCAGCCTTCGATCCCCTGTCACAATTTTAAAATCGCCGACCGCGATTTGAAAATGGCGCCGCCGGCGCCGAAATACACCGAGCCGGTCCTCGGCTCTTTCCGGCGGCTCTCGTTTACTTTCGGCTCCACTCGTAGTCCCGAGCGGAGCTATCCGAACCTAGCCGAGTAGGTTCGGATAGCTCCGCTCGGGACTACGAGTGGAGCCGAAAGTAAACGAGAGCCGCCGGAAAGAGCCGAGGACCGGCTCGGTGTATTTCGGCGCCGGCAGCGCCATTTTCAAATCGCGGTTGGCGATTTTAAAATTGTGAGAGCTCGGGATCGCAGGGGATCGGCGTATAACACGCACCTGCGACTTTCCCCTGATTTTAAGGGGAAAAAAGTGCGTGTTATACGCCGATAAATACGGTATTTAGGAGTTTATATTTACTAAAATAATTGCATCTCCCTGTTCTGTGTACTGTGGGAGACCAGATATAGTGAATGCTGGGTCCTGGGTTTAGTAACACTTTAAATTAGAGAAGTTAAGATGAATAATCTTTTCTTTTAATAATTTGTCAGTTGGTTGGTAGTATGACCTGTTTCATTCCCTTTACAGACAATGTAGCTGTTATAAAATGTCACTTGCAAGAAAGATACATATGGTTGAGGATTGTACAACCACAGCAATATAGCATGTCCTATGCATCCCATAAAACATAGGTAAAGAATAGCCACGTGTGCCTACAATCTAAAGTAGGCCTCCCCACTCACTGTCGTTGATTTACTAAAGCCAAATAGACTGTTCACACTGCAAGGGAAGTTGCACTTTTCATGGGAATTTTCCGCAGAGCTTAGTGAAAGAGGTGAACTCTGCTGACTCCCATTAATGAATCATGTTTAACCACTTGCCGCCCGCCCACCGTCAAATAATGGCGGGGCGGTGCGTCTCTCGTTATGCATGGACGTCATATGATGGCAATCACAGCCGTTCACATGTAAACACGGAGATGCCAGTAATTGGCGCTCCTCGCCTCACACTGACAGAGTGTGAGGAGAGGAGAACTGATCAGCGGTATCTCCTCGCAGAGGACATCTAGATATGTAATCAGGGCACTGATCATCAGTGCCCTGATTACAATAAACCCCCCACAGTGACAGCAATAAGTGCCTACCAGTGCCAGCAATGAGTGCCCACCACTGCCACCTATCTGTGCCCACCAGTGCCGCCTATCTGTGCCCACCAGTGCCACCCATCATTACCGCCTATCAGTGCTCATTAGTGCCACATATCAGTGCCACCTATCAGTGCCCATAAGTGCGGCATATTCGTGCCTCCTCATCAGTGCCACCTAATCAGTGCCCATAAGTGCCGCCTCATCAGTGCTCATAAGTGCCACCTCATCAGTGCCCATCAGTGCAGCCTATAAGTGCCCATCAGTGCCGCCTCATCAGTGACCATCAGTGAAGGAAAAAAATTACTTATTTACAAAATTTACTGACAGAAACCTTTTTTTTTCAAAATGTTCTGTCTTTTTTTTTATTTTTTAGGAAAAAATAAAAAAAACAGAAGTGATTAAATACCACCAAAAGAAAGCTCTATTTGTGTGAAGAAAATGATACAAAATTTAACATGGTTATAGTGTAGCATGACCGCACAATTGTCATTCAAAGTGTGACAGTGCTAAAAGCTGAAAAATGGCCTGGGCAGGAAGGGGTGCCCTGTATTGAGGTGGTTAAGAAAAAAAGCTTTTTTTTTTTTTTTTCTTGCACATAATTGATTATTATTTGGAAATTGAAATTTTACTATACTTACCATGCTCAGTGGAAAATTCCCATGCAAATGGCAGCTTTGCTTGCAAAGTTAACAGTCTATTTGTCCATCAAACTCACTATCTCCAATTAATTATCCATAAAACTTGGGGAAAAAAGCTACAGTTGCATTACCACCTATACAAAGTTACCTTGCTACTAAAGTTTTAACTTATATTTAATACATCTTATTAACTATTAGACAGACCATACAGGGTTGAAGTTGTGACCAAGTTATCTATCACCTCTACCAAACAGCACAAAAATGTCACAAGATGCAGTTTTACACTGACGTATATATATATAAATATACAACATCTTACATTCAAGGAAACCTCTCCAATTACGCATACATTTAAATTCACTCTGGCAGGGGGCGCATCCCCCTGTCAGAACACAATAGCTCAGCAGGGTAGATAATTGTACTATATAATCAAAAAAGAAAATTGCGCTATTATGAAAAAATCAGAAAAAAATGGAGCAGCTACATACGAATGTGACTAAAATTCATGAACAAGACGTGAGTGAAAATGTAGCACTAATGAAAACTGTGTAAAACAGCTAAGTGAGCTAAAATATAATAAAATATGAGAAAACATGTAAATACACATATGCAAAATGTGATCGACAAACAAACAAGTCCCAATGAGTGGTGAATCACAAATGAGTCAATTAGAAAAAAAGTGGTGTATACACCACAAATGAAGGGAAGTGTACATCAAGTTGAAGGCATCTTCGTACAAGCAGTCAGGAACACCAGGTGTGATGTTGACAGCAGTTATCACAGAAGAAAAATAAATGGGTACACATACCGGAGCCAATGGATCTGGATGTCAGCGACACCAGATCAAACAGGCATGGACAGGAACAGCTTGAAGTATCCTGAGATGGTCAGCGAAGAGATTGGAGCAGGCACCGGTATCATCGAGAGTCAGCTCTTCTTCAATAGAATCACCACAGGAGAACCAGCCCTTGGGCCAATGGTGACCGGATGGATGGAGTAAACATATTCATGGTGAAGGAATAAAAAGAAAAAATGCTCCAGATGGTGCAGATCAATAGCAAATCAGGTATTTATTTTCATAAAACCAGCGTATAATGGCATAAAATGGTGATCACAGTTAAAAAAGCAATGTGGAGCGCAAAGAAGCAAAGCTTAAGAATACAGAATACAGCGGGGGGGGACAGGAAGTGGCATAGATACCTGCGGGTGGCTCGGGTATCTATGCCCGGAAGTGGGAGCAAATAACCTGTATTAGACAGGTATCTGCTCCCCCTCCCCCTTGAAAGGTGCCAGATGTGACACCGGGAGGGGGGGGGGAGGACCGGAAAAGCGGAAGTTCCATTTTTGTGTGGAACTCCACTTTAAGTCAGATAAATTATTTATTTCTGCCACAAAAAGCAATAATCATGAGCATAAGCAATTAACATTTTGTTCTCTCCACCTCACCTTCTATTTTTCTCTTATGCATGTTTCCCACTGACTATACAAAAAACTGCATTTTGTTAGTATAGCTTATATTTATTTGACTGAAAGATAGCGGACTAAGAGATAAATGTTCTGTCACTTGACACATTCTAAAAGCTCTGTGAGCCTTGCATTCCCTCTACCTTCATGTGCTCTCACTTTGCAGTGTAATGTATCGTTATTGCTGTTTAGGCCTAATATGATCTTCCACCATGGAAATAAATAAAGTTGAAGTAGCAAGCTTTTTCTTGGCACTTTCCAATGTGAAAAGAAATATTGGTTATTAGGAGCCATGAAAACAGTCTTTTCTTCAAGCCTCTACTGTATTTGTTGAGTGATTTTCAGAGCCCGGTTAAATCATATGCATTTTAACTTAACATCTGATAAAACATTTACCTAAACAATATTTCAGGTAATAAAACTGACAGTAAAGGATAAGCAATGGCTGACTAGTAGAATATAAGAAAATGTCATATATTGCCATTGCTGTCAATTTTTTTAACCACAAACACTGATATTAGGCTATAAAGAATAGCAAACAAATAGAATTTTATAAAATGCAATGTGGGAGATTTACTAAAACTGGTGCACACAGAATCTTGTGCAGCTGTGCATAGTAACCAACCAGCTTATGACTTTGGCTTGTTCAATTAAGTTTTGACAATAAAACCTAGAATCTTGTCAGCAGGTTGAAATGCTGGTTAGTAAGATAGCTGCTGTCCCAGCTGGGAGGGCAATAGTTAACCTGGTTTCCCACTCTTTCTGCTAAACTCTGCCTCTCTCCCTGTACTGATGATAAAAGTGGGGGGGACTCTGCCCAGACACAGTGAGCCTTCTGCATGGGAAATAAGACACGGACAAGCCACAGAATGTAATCTCTAGCTGCTTACAGAGAAGAGAGAAGGGGGAGCAATTCCACCTCGGAGAGCAAGCCTGCCTGCTGTCACATCCATCATGTATGGGGATTGCTGGGACCAGCAGTCTGCCCTAAAATTACCAGCCCGACATAACACAACCATTTACTCTGCCAAAGATGGACTCTTGCCTGTGCAGGTATGCTGGGGCAGCCACAAGGCTAAGTTAGGGATTAGGGATGTTAAGAAAAGACTGGGCATTTTATTCTGTTATGCTAAGAATTTTCAGTAAAGCTTTTTTAACTTTGTCCGTGCCTGGTTCAAAGTTACTAAAGGAGTGTATGTAAGTAATCAGGACATACTACAGTGTGGGTCAGTAAAGCACATTGGGTTATGAAGATAGCACTGCAGGAGTAACATGGTGCAGAGTAAAGCAAGTGGTTACCATGGGTAAGGGAGGTTTACCAAGCAGCCTGTCGTGAAGCATGTGCCTGTGATAGGCGGGGACAGCCTCTTGCACCAAGGAAGTTGTTGTCGTCACTCTATCCGTGAGCTGTCTATCTCCCAAAGCAAAAGGAGCAGATATGCGCCACAGATGTTCTCAGCATGTGCACAGGTACAAAAGAGAAAGAGTTATTGCAGAGCACTATGGAGTCCATGCTAGGTGCTTGGCGGGACCACATTCTGATACTGGGAGTGAGGTAGCAGAGATATGCTGAACAGATGGAGGGGGCATAGGCTCAGCGTGTCCCTCCTAAATGCAACAGAGACAGTACGATGTACATTGACACAAGAACAGGTAACGGTGCCCCATGTGCAAGGCAAGTGACCCTGTTCAAGGTGCCCAGCGTAGCCCAGAAGAACCCACCCCAGGGTAGGCCTTCTATGTGACCCACACTTGCTGCCCAACAAGGAGGGGAACATAGACGAAGTCTTACCCTACGAGCTGATTAGTTACTATGCACAGCTGCACCAGATTCTGTGTGCAACAGTTTTAGTATATCTCCACCCAGTGTGTTGTCATCTCTGCCAAATGATAACCATCCCCATTTTTTGGATTGATGTAAGAAATGTTGTCTATGGTAAAATGTTAATGTTGCCAGTAGCAACCAGTCAGGATTCTTGTTGCATGGACTTGCTTGCAACATTGTAATATCAAGTGGTATTAAACCACAAAATAAAATAAAAATATATTGCTTCTTACCAACCCTTAAATGTGGTGGCTGTATTAGTTTTCTTTTTTTGCTGTGTATTCCTTTAGTTTCACCTGGTGATCCATTTAGTAGCACACTGCCTATAAGGTGTCTCCACTCTGAATGAAAGAGCAACGGAGACACCTTTTGGCAGCAGCATTGTCAATCTGTTGAGGACAGTGTTAGATGTACTGGCATATTTAGATGGACTTAACTAACAAATCAAATCCAAACTCCTGCTAAAACTTTTAAAGCGGTTACATTAAGTATTTTTTTTCTTTTGGGATAAAGTTTAATTATATGAATAAACGCTGACCATTGTAGTACCCCTGTCATTGCTGGATGGTTTCTCTCTACCCTCTAACTGCTAATTTTTGTTGGACAGCTTGGTCTGTTAAAGGAAATTTAAAAATAAAAGAGTTACTGGCCAGATCAACAGAAAAGCCTATATAAGGCAAAAAGGCCCAAAGAGAAGAAGAAGAAGAATGTAGCTACTACATTTAAAGGGGTTGTAAACCCTTGTCGTTTTTCACCTTAATGCATTCTATGCATTAAGGTGAAAAACCTCCTGTGCTGCAGCAGCGCCCCAGAGTCCCCCTTATACTTATCCGAGCCCCCGTCTTCTATCTCCTTCTCCTCGGGCTGCTCCGCACCCATGGCATGAGGGGAGGCTCCCGCTCTTCTCTTCATCTTCTTCTCTTCTTCATCTTCTTCTCTTCTTCTCTTCTTCTCTTCTTCATTTTCTTCTCCGGGCCGCTCCGCATCCATGCTGGCATGGAAGGAGGCTCCCGCTGTCTGACGCGTCTCCTCTTCTGACGGTTCTTAAATAACGGGGCGGGCCACCCGGTGACCCCGCCCCCCTCTGACGCACGGGACATGATGGTACTTCCCTGTGGCATTCCCCGTGACGTCACAGGGAAGTCCCGTCAAGTCACTGTGCGTCAGAGACCCCCCTCTGACGCACCGGACATGACGGGACTTCCCTGTGGCATTCCCCGTGACATCACAGGGAAGTCCCGTCAAGTCACCGTGCGTCAGAGGGAGGCGGGGTCACCGGGTGGCCCCACCCCCCGTTATTTAAGAACCGTCAGAAGAGGAGACGCATCACACAGCGGGAGCCTCCCTCCATGCCAGCATGGGTGCGGAGCGGCCCAGAGAAGAAAATGAAGAAGAGAAGAAGATGAAGAAGAAGATGAAGAAGAGAAGAGGGACCCCTACGTCATTTTTTTTTTTAAATTTTGGCCGGGGTTCCCCTTAATATCCATACCAGACCTGAAGGGCCTGGTATGGAATTTAGGGGGACCCCCACATCATTTTTTTTTTTTTTTGGTTCGGGGTTCCCCTGTGGGGAATTCCAATGCTGTTTTTATCAATGAACTTTTATGTGTATTGTCGGACCGGCAATGCAATAGCCGCGAGTAGTTTTAAATGACTTTTTTCCTTTGAAATGTCATTTTGCTGTCAGACTGTTCTAAACACGGGAAACATGCACCCCTTTACAGGCATACTATAGACACCCCCCAGCTACGAAATTTAAAGGGATATTACACTTTTATTGTTTGACTTTATGCATTATTAAAATCACTGCTCCCGAAAAAATGGCCGTTTTTAAAACTTTTTTTGCATTGATCAATGTCCCCTGGGCAGGACCCAGGTCCCCAAACACTTTTTATGACAATAACTTGCATATAAGCCTTTAAAATTAGCACTTTTGATTATTCATGTTCGTGTCCCATAGACTTTAACGGTGTTCGCGCGTTCGAACTAACTTTTTTCCTGTTCGCATGTTCTGGTGCGAACCGAACAGGGGGGTGTTCGGCTCATCCCTACCCATCAGTTCAGCCTCATCAGTGGTCATCAGTGAAGGAGAAAAATAATTTATTTGCAAAATGTTATAACTTTATAAACTTTTTTTTCAAAATGTAAAATTTTTTCGTTTGTTTAGCAAAAGATAAAAAACACAGTGGTGATTAATTACCACCAAAAGAAAGCTCTATTTATATAAAAAATGTGATAAAAATTGAATATGGGTACAGTGTTGTATAACTGCATAATTGTCATTCAAATTCCAACCACGCTGAAAATAGGTTTGGGCAGGAAGGGGGTGAAATGCCGGTAGGCATGTGGCGTCCATTTAAAATCCCACTTTTGAGGAACCTTTCTTGACTATCTGCATCCAGGATGAGACGCACAGGCAGTTTAGTCTTGTAGATGAGGCAAATCCCCTTTCATAACTTAAGGTCATTACTCACAGGTCCCCAGGATAGCTACCTCCTTCCAGCTTCCCCCCGGACACTACCCAGTTAGTAAGATTGTCCATCTCCGGACCAGATACCTTATTTTGTGGTGCTGTCATCGACTGTGAGAAAAGTTCATTAAAGTCCTCAGCCCTGACACCTATGCAGCCTCTGGAGCAGTAGTAGAGTCCATGGGCTGCCTAAGGGCAGCAGACTTTGCACCTCTAGAACCCTCCTAGGGATAAGGACCCCTGCTCTTCAGTGTCTCAGACTATTTATCTACATTCCGCCCCCCTTCTGGTCACTTCATCTCCATGGATTGGCTGGAGCCCAATAAATATTAAGGCTGGTCAATTTGAATCTCCCACCCTAAGCTCTGGAAGTCTCTTCCAGAGGCAGGGGGAAATAATCAAACTCCCAACCCGTGAGACCCTTATAAGACAAGCGCAAACATTTACTGCTACCTTGATTACAGAAGGAGCCTAAGCTAAGTTTGCCTAGCTTAGAGGGTGCTACATATTCGAAAAGATAACATTGCATAAAATAGCTTTTAGCTCGGCGACATAAATAATAGAATGCAATAGGGTCAATTTACTAAGACATAAATCATGTGGAAATACAATTGCTGTATAATATTAATTTCTGTAGGTTATTCTCAAGATTTTATGATTGAGATTGTTTTCAACGCACTTAGGGTTTAAGTGAAGGGATCAGCAGAATCCACACTATGCATGTTAAATTAATGACTTTTTAAAAGTCAATACACAAAGATTATTGAAATGGTTATCACTCCTTAAAATACCACTAGCTTCTAGCTAGTGATGATTCTATGTTACTTGTCTAGCAAGCAGAGCAGAAGGAGCTTTTTTGTTGGGATGTTTAGATGAAAGCCAGTTCAAAATTTAAAAAGGCCTTAAGTGGTAAAATATCTATTTAACAGGAAACATTAAAATGCTTTAAAATAATAAAAAAATGGTTGTTACAAAAAAATATATATCTATATATAGATATACATATATTTGGAGAGCAAGCATGTACAGACACATATACATAAAGAAGAGTGCTGCAAGAACATCCTTTTGCATTAAACCATCATTTTAAAAAAAGATCTACCTCTAAACATCAGTGCACTTGGTGTTGCTGTGGTCATATGACCACCAATACTTGGATCAAGTTTCTTCCTCTTCAGGCAGTGGGCTGGACTATTGACATTATAATGACCCTGCAGGCAGCATGAGCAATATCTCTATGGCCAATAACACCTCTAGGGCAATGGATTCCAGGATTATGACATCAACGCTGACAGAAACGAGAAAATGCTGCTCAAAGGGCCAACAATGGGACCACTTTATCATTAATGATATCGCTACAGGAAGTAAGAGATTCCCACAATCATTGGTAGGCACAACAGGTAAATTATATGTGCAAAGTAAATACTGTCATATGATATTCTAATTGACTGTGTAGTGAAAGGAGGATGTACATGTGGAAAGATTTTTGATTTGGAGGGTCATTTGAGTACTGGTTTTGGAACTTACTTCATTTGATTACAAAGTTCTAGTAGAGAAACTTTATGCAATGCTATTGCTCCCTGGGAAATGTGTGCTAATGAATCCCTCTAATGAATCTCTGTAAAAAGATGAATCATTAAATATCAAGTTTTCATGGCAAAGCATTACACAAATGCATGCAAATGAAACGTTGTAAAAAGGTTATCTTATTAAATGGCATTTTTTCAAAGCATAAAAATATAAATATTTTTTCAAAAGTCCCCTTTTCTTCTTGTAGTGGTACTGCAGTGAGGCACGTCTGAGATGTTGCAAAGTCCGGGGGTGTTCCTCGAGTGCACAATGAGCATTTTTTATTTCCTAATACAGGTTCTATCAGGTACAGCTCACTTTAAGGAGCATAACAGAATAATTATTGTAAGGCTTAGAGTATTATACTGTATTTTTCAAAGTGCAGATTGTCTAACTGCAGTAATAAGTGCTCTTGTATTTCTAAAAAATGTAAATAAACACTGAGTGTACATATTGGCGGTCTGAACAAGAGTCAGGGGGGGATACACCATCCACCCACGGCAAAGACTAACAAGTGTTGGACCTTCACATCACAATAATGACTATATCATATTTAGACATCCTCTAGCTGCCTACCAGCTGCTAACTAGAAAGTTGTTATAACATACAATTCTTATTATAAAATAAATTAAAGGTACAGCAAATGTAATACAGCTATTGATGTCCAAAAATCAATATAATGACCCAGCCTTGTGGAGGTTAACTTGCAAATAATTGGTACTAAACGTAGGGCATACAGTGCCTTGAAAAATTATTCATACCCCTTGAAATTTTCGACATTTTGTCATGTTACAACCAAAAACGTAAATGTATTTTATTGGGATTTTATGTCATAGACCAACACAAAGTGGCACATGTAGTGCCGACAACTTTTATTGCTAGTCATATGTGTGTTGTAAAGGTAAAAAGTTGATATAGCACCATCTAGTGGCCAACTATAGAGATACAAGACTTTTATTTTTCATCATTTTGAGAAGTGACATGGAAGTGATTGATTGTTTACTTCTGGACATTAACTATGACCTACCCACAATGCTCATGGACTAGAGGAGAACTGAGAACATTGTGGGGAGGATATAAAAGGGCTGGGAGTGGCCATCTTAGGTCTCTTGTTCCTGGGACGCGTGACCTGCCAGCAGAACTCTGTGGGTGTGTGTGTCCCACAGGGTTGCGGCTTACTTTGTGAAGGAGCGGAGCAGCAGCAAGGATCTAGCTATTGATCACAGAGTACTGGAGCAGCAGAAGTGATCGTTCCGGAGACCCGTGGAGGAGATAACCGAGGACTCCTGGTGGTTAGTGAACGGAACGGCGTGACAGCAGGGTTGTGGCTTCATACGGACTGAGAACTGCTGAAACGGAGACATCCATCTGGATCCGGTGTGGTGAGAGGGTTAACGCCCAGAAGTTTGTTCAACATTACACACATTTAGAGCTGTTACAGAGTGTTGCTGGGACTGATAGTCCTACGGAACAATTGAGTTGGAAAGCATTACATTTACACAGACTTCAATATCCAGAGACTGATACTAGATGTCTGTCTCCTTCAAGTAAGAACACTTAATCAATTTGCCTTATGATAATTACTTTTGTGTATCAACTTGCACTGCGCAACACTTCAGAAGAAAGTGTTAGATATATGTATGTATATATTGTGAGCTAAAATTGGTATTAGTGTCACTACAACACTGCAGTACATTTGTGTCAAGGGGATTGAACAAATTAAGAGGGGTGAATAGATCAGAGAACAGGCCCAATCTAAATCAGCAGCTCCCCCATGAGTTATTGCTACACACAGAATTGTGAAGTGAAAGGAAAGTGGTTATAAGGCTTTCAATTTTTTTTACAAATAAATATCTGAAAAGTGTGGCATCCAGACTTTACTCTGATACCCCTAACTAAAATCTAGTGAAACCAATTGCCTTCAGAAGTCACCTAATTAGTAAATAGAGCCCACCTGTGTGTAATTTAATCTCAGTATAAATACAGCTGTTCTGTGAAGCCCTCAGAGGTTTGTTAGAGAACCTTAGTGAACAAACAGCATCATGAAGGCCAAGGAACACACCAGACAGGTCAGGGAGAACCTGGAGAAATTTGTGGAGAAATTTAAAGCAGGGTTAGGTTATAAAAAAATGTCCCAAGCTGTGAACATCTCAAGGAGAGCCGTTCAATCCATCATACAAAAATAGAGTATGGCACAACTGCAAACCTACCAAGACATGGCTGTCCACTTAAACTGACAGGCCAGGCAAGTAGAGCATTAATCAGAGAAGCAGCCAAGAGACCTATGGTAACTCTGGAGGAGCTGCAAAGGACCAAAGCTCAGGTGAGAGAATCTGTCCACAGGATAACTATTGTGCATCCCACAATTCTAGCCTTTATAGAAGAGTGGCAAGAAGAAAGGCATTGTTGAAAGAAAGCTGTAAGAAGTCTTGTGTACAGTTTGTGAGAAGCCATGTGGGGGACACAGCAAACATGTGGAAGAAGGTGCTCTGATCAGATGAGACCAAAATTGAACTTTTTGTCCTAAAAGCAAAACACTATGTGTGGTGGAAAACTAACACTACACATCACCCTGAACACACCATCCCCACCGTGAAACATGGTGGTGGCAGCATCATGTTGTGGGGATGCTTTTCTTCAGCAGGGACAGGGAAGCTGGTCAGAGTTAATGGGAAGATGGATGGAGCCATATACAGCACTTGTTAGCCTGTTAGTCTGCAAAAGACTTAAGACTGGGGCGGAGGTTCACCTTCCAGCAGGACACCGACCCTAAACATTCAGCCAGAGCTACAATGGAATGGTTTAGAACAAATCATATTCATGTATTAGAATGGCTCAGTCAAAGTCCAGACCTAAATCCAATTGAGAATCTGTGCCAAGACTTGAAAATTTTTATTCGCAAATGCTCTCCGTTAAATCTGACAGAGCTTAAGCTATTTTGCAAAGAAGAATGGGCAAAAATGTCACTCTTTAGATGTGCATAGCTGATAGAGACATACCCAAAAAGATTTGCAGCTGTAATTGCAGCAAAAGGGGGTTCTACAAAGCATTGGCTCAGGGGGGCCGAATACAAATGCACGCCACACTTTTCACATATTTATTTGTAAAAAAAAAATTGAAAACCATTTATCATTTTCCCTCCACTTAAAAACTATGTGCCACTTTGTGTTTGTCTATCACATAAAATCCCAATAAAATACATTCACGTTTTTGGTTGTAACATGACAAAATGTGGAAAATGTGAAAGGGTATGAATACTTTTTCAAGGCACTGTATATGCATTTTTTGGCAACACATGAACCAATTTTGCTTGTCACTGGTGCCTAGTGCAGTGTATGTCAAACAGTACTCCTGATATTCTTGTTAAACCACACTGTAAATACCTTGCCCCTCAGGTTGTCAAAATACCAGAACGGTGGCTGTATCTGACTGGATGAAGCTGCTGTTCAGTCAAAAATGTTCCAGCAGATGAAAGTCAATTGAATGATCAAATTTTTTGAAATGATGTGGAGCCAGCAGGGCCACCCACTGGACAAATGTTGGCTGGTTTCTTAGGAACCAGGCAACATTCACACAGTGTATGGTCAGGTAAGAGGAGACCATTGCTTTTACTTAGATAAATCTAGGTGGAGGAGTAGAAGGGATTTTTACGGTTCCAAGAAAATCCAGAAGAAGTTATTGTTTAAAAAGTATATAACTTAATATTTTATTTTAACAGATTCAGGGTTAAAAAATACATGAAAAAATATTCACAAATATGGTGGTTGCAGAGAGCGGGTTCATATAGAATAAGTACATTGCACATTAACCCAGCATGTTTCGCTGATTGCTTCTTCAGGGGATGTGCGAATGGAAACACAGATAACGTGCTTTTACTTAATTATTCATCAGTTCATTAAAATGGATGAACAATTAGTATTATTGAAAATAATACATTACAGCCCAATTCTCACTCTTTACATCTTTTTTTAAAATGATACAGTCTTTTCCCAAAGAATCAGCCAATCAAAAAAGACTAATCAGCCTACTGATAAAGCATGAAGCAAATCACCCCCCCAGTCCCCTGTCATTTGCTACACATTTGCTGGGGAATGTGCAGCGGTGGAGTTGGTGGACTTTTGGCTAGGAAGCTGATTGTAACCAGGTATAGTTTGAGACAAATTCTGTAAACATTACAGATGAACATGTACAAAAGCAAAGAAAATAAAGAAAACAGGGAGTAGTAATTTTAAAAAATGTCTAAAAAATAAAAAATGCAAAATTCCTTTAAATAACACTGGGAGATGCTCTTAACCAGCCTGTAAAGTGGCACATCTGTACAATGTATAGAACCTGCTGCAACAAAACTGGCAGCAATTGACAGCTTCAACCACTTTACTTCTGTTTGTAAACAAAGCTGTTTTGAATTTCCTTCATTTATACCAGACCCTTGTCCTAGATAGGAGTCTGGTATAAATGTTAATGGGGAACCCCACAAAAATACTTCCTTAATGAGGGTCTGGGATGGACATCAAAAGGGACCCCATGCAAAAGAAAAAAAAATATTTGTGGGGTCCGCAGTAAGATATATCATGCCAGACCTGAAGAGCCTGATATGAATTAATTATAAGGGAAACCCACACCATTATTTTCTAAACTATCCCAGCTGCTTTGTTTACATGGCCGGGGATTTCCAGCCTTTAAATGAATGGGGACATTGACATCACTGGTTGCTAAAGACCCAGCTGATGCTGGCACCTGTTGCTTTCTTAATACCCATTGACAGCAGAAGAAGGAAGTTGTCATATATATTAGCAGGAGAAAAACCCACAATCATTTATTATTTTGGTTCCTGACAAACAGGCTGAAAGTCTAGCTTGGTCCAAACTTGTGTGTGGACTGAACAGGGAGCTCATCACTAACTGTGACAAATATGTGTTCGATACATTAATCTAGTGAATTCCAGTCATCAACCCATGAAAACACTTTAAACACAGGTGCTATCTGTTTTGAATTTGTTACCAGCAGATAGTGAGAGGTCAAGTTGGAGTGCTTTACTTAGATTTTTGGAAAAAATGCTTTTTACAGAGAATGCACAGTTTACTTATGAACACTGTTAGCAGGAACTATGACTTTTGTTTACTTTACATTTATAATTTGTAATAGTTATGATAGTTGCTATGGTGGAGAACTGGTAGCATCACTGGCAAATACAGAGGTTAAAACATGCAGGGTGGCAAATTACCTTTGAAAGAGTATTCTGCAGTACTAGCTATGATACCTGTATGTTTGCCTGTAAATCAGATGAAGATGTGGGGAAAAAAACAGTTCATAAATCGTGATAACTGGATTGAGGAGACTTAATTGAGGAGACTTAATTGAGGAGCTATAACTTTATGGTGTTTTGACTTACTAAAGTAGCAGAACCTGTGTTCACTTGTAATAACCAATTATGAACAGAGGAATTAAAAATAAGGATTTACCTTGCACAAGATTGGACGATGGAAATGAACATGGCTTCACTGGGCATACGTGAATAACGTACTCCATTTGTCAATCAACCCCACTGAAAACATCATGGTATACAATAGAAAAACACTTCATGATCATTAAACTATCACTTCTATAATTTAATACAAGCTTAGCAAAGCTTGTTAGAGACAAATAATGTATTGAAGAATAATGTGGAATTAAAAATCTATTTTAACCTATTAATCATTATCTACACCCTGTATGGTCTATGGTCACCTGCCCCTTTAAAAAGCTAAAGGTGCTTTTGAAACTAATTTGTAAAAATACTATATAATTTGTAAAAAATATTATATACAGTATATGTATATACTGTATATATCACCCCAATACCCTTAGCAAAACACTACTCCCTTATAATATTTATATCTTAATATGTTTATAGATGTGCATTCGGGTAAACAAAGGCGAACTACACAGGGAACTCAATAGAGTACATTTAAAAAAAAATGTAAAAATATAAATAAAAAAGCCCAGAACAAGATCGCATGGGTGAATTGTCAAGGAAACCAATTTGAAAAGGTTCACCCAATACTGTATACCCTGCGGTAGCTAACTTTTTTGTATTTGAAAAAAACAAAAAACAAAAAAAAATAAGACACTCTAGGGCTATACAGGCACATAAATCGACTGGCAATGTTAACTACATGTTTGCATTCACCTCATTTGGTGCCCTGAAATCAATGTGCTGCTAATAGGATGATAGTCAATAGTTGGTTAAATCAGTTGGTTACAGTAGGTTAAAGTCAAGAGTTTAATTGCACGTATAACTCTTAAAGTAGTTCTACAAAAAACAGAGACTACCACATATGCATCATTTTTTATTTTAAATAAATTTCTTCTTAATATTTGTTTTCTTTCTTATGTTATGTTCTTCTTTATTTGTCAACTAGAATTCTTGCCTTCTTGAGTATAACCACAGCCGCATCTTTATCTCCATTAAGTGATTATGTCAAGAGTAGAAGACAGAACATTAAAATCATGTTAACAAATCACAGAAGACTAACCTAATTTCAATGGTACCTTGTATCATTTTATGAACACTGTCAAAATTTGGCATTGGTTGTATATAAAGCATAATTTTAATTGCTACTTAGGCAGAATATACATGTTTTTTTGTCCATACAGACCAATGAACAAAATCAGAAAAAATAGAAAACATCCAAGAAATATGCTTCCTTAGAAAGTAATTACACAAAATCTGTGAAAGACTATATCTCTTAACACCACCAAGTGTCTTGGGACTTCTACATATTGTGGCAGCAAAGGGGTTTATTTCCCAAAGAGTTAGCAATCAGATTTAAAGTACAGTTTCCTAACTGATCTCAATCTCTCCCCAAGCAGTTTGTCAGCTTTCCCTATGCGTTTTCAGCAATGGCTTCTAACTCACGTACACCGTGGCTCCTTTCTGCTCCCCCTTTTATAGTGAGGGGGCTGGCTTACCCAAAAGCCCACTTGTCGTCCCTTCTAAGTCTGCTCTGCATTGTCAAAGACCAAGCAGTGCATTATGGTTTTTAAAAAAATCTCCTGAGCAAATCTGCACATAAATTCACTGGGGCTGTGAATCTTCAGATCAGCAAGATTTGTCTCAAACTCATGCTAGAGGTGCACCAGGACTTCATCCCTACTTAAGTGTAACATGCTTATCTGTCTTTTAACATTTTACAACATAATTTGAATGCAGTATTAAATGCAGAAGCAAACATTTATTATATTGCAGCTTACCAATTCTTAGAAGTGATGGCTGCATTTGTTTTCTTTGTTAAAGCTTTATTTCTTCTATTTTTCCCTGGTGATAGAGCCAGTAAGTCTGTTGTTTCCCAAAAGAACAAGTTCTCTTGCAGATGTATCAGTTTACAGGGATGGAACAAACCATTTAACATTGGCAAGGGTGCTAACAAATATCAACTGTTATTTATTCATGTAGAACCTTAATCCCAAAAGGAAAAAAATGTTTGCTATAATTGATTACAAAGTGTGAGCTGGCGTTTGGCTTCAATTTGTATGTGTATTCAAATCTGCTAGCACATTTAATACTACCATCTTCTCCAGACTGACAATGCTGCTGTCTCCTGGGCCCCCTGTGCTCATTCATCCAGAGTGGGGGCACTCTAATGCAGGAGGTGTGTTACTGGCCAGATCACCAGGAGAAAACAGAGGGAAAAGCCTAAAGATTAATGCTATCTGGTAAGAGGCGTTATTATTTGTGGGGATAGCACCTCCTGAGCACCTTAATGCCTAGCACACACGGGCCAAATGTTGGGAGACATTGGCCAGTTATATAAAAACTGGATGACATTTGGCTCGTGTGTATGTCAGCCAGTCCAAAAGAAGACAGTTCTGTCAGATGAGCATACTGGAAAACCAGCAGCCGGCTGGCTTTCCATCAGAGCTCTCAGTCAATGGCTGTCCTACTGTCAGAACACAACAGCTCAGCAGGGGAGATCACTGTACTAACGTCGGATCATTAGTACGGTGGCTCCGCCAGGACTATCAGTTTTTTTTTAGGAACGAAAAAAAAAAACTATTAACATGTACCAGGCGTTACACAATTTTGTCTGTGTTTATCACCAAGCACTAATAGAACACCTAGATTATTATTTGAGGATTTGAATAGTTTTTTTCTTTTTTCTGTTTGGACTTTTTATACTTATTTATGTTCAATATAATTTACAGTATGTTGCTGATTTATGTAATACAAAATATGAAGTAATAAGAATATCAGTTTTATGATATATATAGTTATTTGTTATCCCTTATTTGTAATTATTCGCACTGATACGCTTTACCATTATTTATTTTAATGGTTCTTTTGTTCATGGATTGAAGCAATAAGTTTGAATATCTAGGGGGTATGCGCACTTTTATGTTGGTTTAATACCCAATGATACAGCCAATTCTACTGTTTATTACCGCAGATTATTAAATCGGGAAACTTGCTGATTCTCTTGTTCATTGATTTATTGAATATTTCCATCTAGATCTGTGAGATTCTGAAGATTAATACTGCTCATGAATTCAGGCAGTCCTAGCATTGGACTACTTTATACTAATATCTGCAGATTAAACAAATTTGCATGCGTGTATGAAAGCACATAAAACAGATCTTTCTATTTACTGATTTGTGTTATCTTTTGGAACATTACAGTTCTCACATAGCTGATGTGCAGGTGTTTGACCATTATGGTTGACAGAGCTTTGGCTTGTTTGATCAGGCAATTCAGCTGCTGAAAAATGCTGAAGAGTTTTATAGAAGTTTGCTGTCAAATGCATTTGTCTCCACCAACATGGCTTATGGTTGACATCAAGACTGGCATTACTCAGATAATTGGCCTAACATTTCAAATTTAACGACAGTGCCATATACACTGTTGAAAATTTCTGATAAGGCAAATCTATGTTCACAATGTCATAATCTAATAATAAATAAGCAAACTATTGTTACAGGTATTATTGATCTATCTACACTATTCTAATTCTGAATAGAAAATCCAAACAAGGGCACGCTACCTATATAGCACAGACTAACAGACAAACAAGTAACAATAACAAGAAGCCTCTCTCTTATAGTGATAATTTAAAAAAAGGTCCACAAATTAGGACACGTATTTTAAAGTAATTTAAGACCTTGACCAGTGGTAGGCAACCTCGGCCCTCCAGCTGTTTTGAAACTACAAGTCCCATGAGACATCGCAAGACCCTGTCAATCACAGGCATGACTCCTAGAGGCAGGTGCCACCTGCCTCTAGGAGTCAAATGATGGGATTTCTAGTTTCACCACAGCTGGAGGGCCGAGGTTGCCTACCCCTGACATTGCTCAATCCATGGCAAAGGGACTCTCATTAAAATGGCAACAACTGTAATAATAAGAATTTGTAAAAAGACAATACAGTTTCTGCACATGGTATGACCTTACTTACCAGCAACCCAGCACTTTAATAATGGTTCCCAACATCACATGTTAAATAGGTGAATCCAATAAGTGCTAAAAACTTAAAATTGTGTTTGCTTCCCTTAAAGAAAAACACTACAAAGGGTTTTCAGCATATAGACTTAATAGTTCCAAACTCAGCATACATTGTAATGTACAAACCACATTCCTTCACCCTTCTCAGCTTCAGGCAATCAGACAATATGTATAATATTTTGCAGTACAAATAAATACTCAAAGAAAGTCCATTAAAAAACAATAGTCATAGTATGCATTATTAGTGCTTCAGAATAGTGTTCCAATGCTCCACACCATTAAGAATGTATCTTCATGTGCAATTACACAATTCCTGTGCAAAACACCACCTAGATACCTTTCATGATAGGGGGTGTATGCTCACCTTGAAAGAAGGATGCCTTAAATACAGGTGGTCATCAAGTGCAAAGGACACCCAAAGAGTTAATATTCCCCACTGCTTCCCCCTCTGGATTACCCACTGGATTATAGGCTCTTACACTCCTGGAAATTAGGCAGCTCCTCCTTCCATTTCACCACCAACCGCATATTCTCCTTCTATTGATAAACTCATGGTTAGATAACAATTAAACAATCATAAACCAAACACACTACACAAAACAAATTCTCTAAACCATTTGTGTTGTTTGAATGACAATTGCACATTTTGGTTACCGAAATTAAATGAGCTTATATCAGTGGATATCACAAGGATTTTCTTTGTCATGGTTTACAGTTTATTTTATAAACGTCCATATGAAGTTATCAATATATCACCATGGTATATTGAACAGTTGAAAATAACTGTTATAACAACCTAATAGCATTTGCTCAAAAGGACCACCATATTGATTAAACTGGAAACCTCCCCCTAATTGTCTCTCTAAAAAATCAATAACCTAATAAAAGAATAGTATTAAACATATATACACATCAGCATATTACTTACAATCCCTTTTTGCTTTCTTTAATTGTGGTGACTAAATATAGATTTGGACTAGCATCATAGCTATTTCCCCCACATTCCTAATATGTAAGTGTAAAAGCCTTTGGACTTGGGACTATTCAGGCGTTGCAATGATAAACCACATATTTACACATAATTAAAAAAATCATAAAAATATCAAAAATATCTATTTTATTTATACACAAATTAAAGAAAATAACTTTAAAATCCTACCCCCATATATGGCATAGGCCATGGAGATTATTACAATTATAGCCAAATGTGTTCAATGAATTATTGCTGCTTCTGCATTAAAATCCTCAAAATTCCACAGTCAGCACTTCATAGGTCATACTGTACACGCTAATTCCACTTATCTTATATTGCGCTTATCTCACTGGCAGGATATATAGGTGTAAATGTATATATACATCTGTAAACACACAAACACATATTAGCAGTTGGTCCATATTGCGTGACTCCAAGAACACCAGCCTTACTACTTGAATACTGTTTTACAATGCAATAAATGTTATTTAAATATCTACATTTATATAAAGTACCTGTTTAACTGTACATTTTCCCTGGCACTATTTAAATGTAATAATTTTGCATTCATCATTTTAAGCTCTCATTGTGAAAATGTTTATGGCGTTTGATGTTGTCCATTGTCACTTGGTATTTGTAGTTGCATTTGATTTGGATGACTGATGATAAACCGCAATCAATAGTGTTGGTCAAAAGCCACAAAGGAGTTAAGATCATGAGTAATTACACTGCAGACAATTGAAATGTCCTGCTAAGGACATTCTGAAACTTTTCAAAGGGTAATCAACATCAATAATTGTCTATTCTGAGGCCAGGAGTGCTTAATTGAACCTGTGTCCAGATCATGTACACTAAAGTATTTACGTATTCTAAAAGAAACAGTCAAAGTGCTTTAAAACAAGCCTTCATTCATCCCTGTATCTGTAAGCATTGTGAAGAAATTCATTTTCAAAGAGGCATAACGGAAAATTGAATACTCACCCTTCTGTAATTTTCCTTTCCTGGTGCCTACCCATGGCAGCATACCAATGGTTGGTGGCTCCGCCCTCGTCCAACCCCCAGGACCACGTAACTCTATAAAAAAAAGAGTTACCCCCCCCTCCGGTATTCTTGTAACTAGTCTTTGAACCTTAAGGATTATTGAAGGGAGGGTGTATGCTGCCATGGGCAGGCACCAGGAAAGGAAAATTACAGAAAGGTGAGTATTCAATTTTCCGTTTTCCTGGTGCCTCCATGGCAGCATACCAATGGTAAATAACTCGCTTACAGGGTGGGTACTGCAAAAATATTTTTTTAATGAGTTTACAGAACTGAGCGCTCCAAGGCTCTTCTCCCAAAATCTCGGGAGGTGAGAACCGCCAGATCTAGGCTATAGTGCGACATGAAGGTATTGAAGGATGACCAACTAGCCGCTCTGCAAATTGTCTCAGGGGAGACCCTAGCCAAAGCTGCCCAAGAGGAAACCATTCCCCGCGTCGAGTGAGCATTCACCGCATTTGGAACTGGGAGGCCACTAGCCCGATATGCCTTCTGGATTACTTTCACGATCCAGTTGGCCAAAGTCGTTTTGAGGGCTGCCCTTCCTTTCCTTGCGCCCTTGGGAATAACAAATAGTCGCTGATCTTTGCAAAATTGTTGTGTCAGCTCCAAGTAACGCCTCAGGGACCTTGATACATCTAATTCATGTAGTTTTGGGGAGGTTGAGTCCTCTCCGAAGGCTGGGAGAAGCCATTCTTGATAGAAATGGTAGACCGAAGGAACCTTCAAGACAAACTGATGAATAGGCTGTAGAACTACCCTGTCTGGGAAGAACGTTACATAGGGTTCTTGTGCTCCTAGAGCTTGAATTTCAGGTACTCTGCGCCCTGACGTGATGGCGATTAGAAAGGTTGTTTTCCAGGTAATGTCTTCCAATGAACATTCCTCAGTAGGTGCAAAGGGTGGGTTGGCCAAGGCATTGAGGACCACCGTTAAATCCCATTTGGGGTAAAGGGTCTTCCTGGGAGGACATAATCTAAGGACTGCCTTTAGAAAACGGTCTACGAGGGGGTTGAGTGTCCAGCGTGTGTCTGTTAAAGCTGATAAAGCCGAAACCAGAACCTTCAGAGTGTTGAGCCCTAAGCCTAAGTCTAGGCCGGACTGTAGAAACAGTGGAATATTATGGACCCCAGGATCCATTGGATCAAAATGGTTCGAATCAGCTAGCTGGACAAATTTCTTCCAAACCCTGTAGTAGGTTGCATTGGTAGATGACTTCCTGGCTTGTAGCAATGTTTGTAGGACCTCCTGTGAGCACCCTAAGTCGCCCAGTCTGTTCCGCTCAATTTCCAGGCCATCAAATCCAGGATCTCCAGATGTGGATGAAAGAAGCTGCCTTGAGATAGGAGTTTGTCCATGTGGGGAAGTGGAAGTGGCCCGCACAGAGCCATCTTGACTAAGAGTGGAAACCACGGTCTCTTTGGCCAGTATGGAATGACTGCCAGGATAGTGACTTTCTCCGACGTTAGGCACTGGAGGAGCCTCAGTATCAAAGGAACCGGAGGGAAAGCATACCCTTTCTGGAAGTTCCAGGGCTGGACTAGGGCATCCACCCCTGCTGACCTTGGAGATGGGAACCTCGAGAAAAACAGCGGAGTTTTTGCATTGAGTGGGAAAGCGAAAAGATCTATTTGGGGAGTACCCCACTGTTGGCATATCCAGCAAAAAACTTGAGGGTCCAGTGACCATTCGATGTTGCCGCTGGAAGATCTTGAAAGGTGATCGGCTAGTTGATTCTCGGGGGCTGGGATGTAGGCGGCCCAGAGATGGACCAAATTGTTCTCCGCCCAAGAAATAATTGGGGTTACTTCGCTGTTCAGGGACCTGCTGTGTGTCCCCCCCTGGTGTTGAACATAGGCCACTGCTGCTCGGTTGTCCATTTGGAGCAGTATGGACTTGCCCTTGAAAAGAGGAGCCAGATGTAGAATTGCCATCCATGCTGCTCTTAGCTCTAGGATATTGGAAACGATTCCTTCCGCTTGGAAATTGCCACCTCCATTGCACTAGCCGGTTCAGATGTGCGCTCCCCATCCCAATTGACTGGCATCCGACGTCAGGACGGACCATGAGACGGGTCCCAGGGAACGATGGGCTAGAAGGTTGGGTGATCTTGTCCACCACCAGAGGCTGGATTTCATGGCCAAGGTGATGATTATTAACTGCCCCAAATGCTTCCTTCTCCATTGCGCCAGAAACCCCGATTGGAAAACTCGTAGATGCCATCTGGCCCATTTCACCATTGGTATGCAGGATGAAAGGGACCCCAGGAGACACAGACAATCTGATGCTGGCATGGAGCGGCTTCCTAACGCCGGCTTCACCTTCCATATCAATATCGGGAACTTTTCTGGTGGGAGTGACACAGCCCTCTCCGGGGTATTGAACAAAGCACCCAGGTATGTCATCTTTTGCGTAGGTGTCAATTGACTTTTTGAGTAATTGATAAGCCACCCGAATTGGGACAAAGTGTTCAGGACCAACTGTACTGGGGGCTGATGAAATCCCAAACGGCAGCCACTGGAACTGGAGGTGGAGATCGTCCACCTTGAACCTGAGGAAAGGTTGGAAATGATGGTGGATGGGGATGTGAAGATCTATAGAGACCATCCAATCCCCTGGTTGTACTGACAGGATTACTGTGTTCAGGGATTCCATCTTGAAATGTTCTACGCAAATGTACCTGTTTAGCCTCTTCAGATCCAGTACGGGCCTCCAGCCTCCTGATTTCTTGGGGACTAAAAAGATTGGGGAATAGAATCCCGAGTGTCTCTCCGAGTCGGGTACTGGTAGATCCACCTGCTGCTGAAGTAGTATTTGGATATACTGAAAGAGAACCTGCCTCTTCTCCTTGGAAGTCGGAATCTTGGTGGGCTGAAAGGAAAAGGGTGGAGGACGGCTTTTGAACTTCCAAAAATGCCCTTGAAGAACCGTGGAGACTGCCCATGAATCCATGCAATTTTCCACCCAAACCGGGACAAAAGACCTGAGTCTTGCTCCTACTGGACCGGATTGGGTGGGTAAGGATTCAAAAAGAGTTCTGGCCCTCAACCGCTGATGTTGCAGCCTTTGGCTTCCCCAATTTAAGAAAAGTGGCTTGTGAGCCCTTCCAGCCTCTTCTGTACTCCTTACTGGGTCAGTACGTTCTCGCATCCCTAGATCTTTGCTGGGTAGCTTGCACAAATATAAACCTTCTACCTTGGCTGGGCTCCATAAAGGGAAGCAAGGCAGAGAAAAGGGAACACTCCAGCAGCTGCCTTCCCTCTGACAGCCTGGCTAAAATGACCCTTCTAGGCTGTTTAGCAATTAAGGCAGGGTGTACTAAGATGGCCGCCGCTTGACCTCAGAAGGCTACTGCGCATGCGCCATGCGTTCCGCTGAAGCTCCACCCCCCCCCCCCGAAGAGACGAAAGTGTGCTGAGAGATGCAGGCGAAGCGTCCAACACACACACACAGAAGGAGAGGGGTGGACATCGGAGCAGGAGAAGGCTGCACTAGGCTGACAGAGACTCCAGGAGGTACGCTGTGAAGGAGGGGAGCAGAGTGCCGGTCCACTTACAAACACACAGGTATTTTGCCACTGAAAAGTCCCAGACTGTTTTGAAATGGCCAGCGCTTCTAGAGACAGAGGAGAAGGAAATGCTCCTGGGTCTCACATGCCCCAAAAAAGATCCACAGAAATAAACAGGCTCCCATACTTATATGGTGCATTTAGCAACCCAAGTAATGGGACTCCATACTGCAGGAGAGCATGAACCTGCAATGGTCACACCATATGTCGGTGAGGTAGGGCTGAACTGTGATCCTGCAGGGATGAGGACAGGAAAAAGAATACCGGAGGGGGGGAGTAACTCTTTTTTTTATAAAGTTACGTGGTCCTGGGGGTTGGACGAGGGCGGAGCCACCAACCATTGGTATGCTGCCATGGAGGCACCAGGAAAGTGCTTTTCTTTTAGAACAGATCTCTGTAGCCTGCCAGACTTCTAATTTTAAAATACAGCGGGTGTTTCTAAGATGTTAGAAACCGACTAAAACTTGACTTCTTCTTTCAAAGTGGTTCTTTCAAAGTGGTACTGAAGTAACATTGAAACTGCTGATGGGCAGCATTTTTATAACAGAGGAGTAGTGGTCTCTTTTGTCATAAATGCCTCTCCTAGCCTGTCAGTGGTAATGTAATTTGAGCTGCTCCTACACAGCACAGACCACAATTACAGCACCCTTGCTTTGTCATGGTGATGTGACACGTGTGGGAACAAAGGAAAAAAAAAAAGAAAAAAATATTATTGATGCGCTTAAACTAAATTAACAATCGGTGCACAGCTCTCCTTACATAGATATAATGGATTGGTTCAGTAAGTAAAACCAACAAACCATAATCATGCATGAAATCGCATGAAAAATTGCATAAAACTTCACATGTGTGGGAATAACATCATTGCGACCCAGCCATTCAAGCAGCTAAAGAGATGGAACTCGGAAGGAAAACCGCGTGATGGATGGAAGATAGAAGCACCCGGCACTAGTGGGAGTGGTGAAAGTGCAGCACTGGAGGGTGGAGGGTGCTATTAGACAGGTAAGTCTGCCATAATGTGCTAGTATGTGGTACATACTAACACATTATAGCATAAACCTTCAGGGAGCCCATTTTTCATTTTTCTTTGGTGGAGTTTAATACCGCTAAGAAACTTTAGACTTAATGGGGTTGTAAAGTCTTGTTTTTTCGTTTTTTTTTTTAATAACAAACATGTCATACTTACCTTCTCTATGCAAGGGTTTTGCACAGAGTGGCCCCAATCCTCCTCTTCTGGGGTCTCCCAGCGGCGCCCCTGGCTCCTCCCCGCATCGAGTAACCCCACAGAGAAGCGCTTTCCCTGGGGGCACTCGTACGAGCACACTCCCGTGTTCTGCTGCTGCGTCCATTGACACAGACAGCAGGACTCGGTCTCGCCCCCTGGCTCCCGTGTCATTGGATTTGATTGACAGCAGTGGGAGCCAATGGCTCCTGCTGCTATCAATCTATCCAATGAGGACCCGAGACACCGGTTGGAGCTGTTGTGCTTGTTCCCGTCGCTGGAAAGATCAGGGTCAGGGAGGAAAAGGGGGGCTCTGGGGGCTGCTGCAGCACAGGAGGTTTTTCACCTTAATGCATAGAATGCATTAAGGTGAAAAACCTTAAGGGTTTACAACCCCTTTAATAACTTCACATTAAAAGCTGCTAATAAGCCAGAGATGGCTTGTTTAAAAACTCATTCAAATTATACTAAAATCTCTTTTTTTTTAGTTTAGTTTAAAAATAACAAACATGTTATACTTACCTGCTCTGTGTAGTGGTTTTGCACAGAGCAGGCCCAGATCCTCCTTTACTCAGGTCCTTCGCCGGCGCTCCTGGTCCCTCCCTCCTACCGAGTGCACCCAAGCAGCTTGCTATGGGGGCACCCGAGACACGCCCCCTCTCTCTCCTCATTGGCTCATTGACTTTGATTGCCATTAGCTCCCGCTGCTGTCTCAGCCAAGTAGAAGAGAGAGGCCGAGACACCAGAGACTCTCGTGCTATGGGGGCATCAGATCCAGGCTGCTACTCTATGTGTCCATTCAGACACAGGGCTGTGGCTCGGCCCTGCCCCTCTCTCTCCTCATTGGCTCATTGGTTTGATTGACAGCAGCTAATGGTGCCCCGCTGTTGTCTCAGCCAAGGAAAAGGGAGAGTCCCGGACAGCCAAGACTCTTGTGCAATCGAGATTGAGATGGGACTCAGGGGACTCAGGTAAGTATTAGGGGGCTGAGGGGGGCTGTTAAACAATGAAGGTTTTTTTTATCTGCATGCATAAAATGCATTAACTACCTGTCTTGTACAAGCTTCACAGATGGAAACACCCCTATAGTATACACTGGAGCACCTGTGTGGGCCCCCTAATATAAAGGGTGTTCTTGTGTCCCACACTAGTGCTCCAGTGTCCAGATGTGAAAACTGCTGCTGAGTGTACTCTCCTTACAGAGAATCTAGTTTGCATTTCATTCTAGTTACAAACCCATCTACCCAACCAAATTAGATTCAGACAAGTAAGCCCTAAAAAATGTGGCCAAATGCATATGGCAAAAACCAAGGTGTTTTCTAGGCCGAACGAACAATGTTGGATACGAACGAATAATGTGCCCATGAACATGAAAGTTGCCATTTTAAACTGTACAACAGTTAAGAAAAGCACATGGAGCAGCACGAACGTAATAAAAATAAAGAATAGGAACACAGGACAACTACTTACTTTTTTGCAGCACTCTCTGGATCTTTCGGTACTGCTCATGCTCTCTTAATTTCAGGTCCGACCACCGCTTCCTGAGCTGATCTTTCGATCGTCGTACCCCGAAATTCCGGTGCAGACTCTTGACTACTTTGGCCATGATCTTGGCCTTTCTGACATTGGGGTTGGGTAAGGTCCATACTTCCCGTCATAGTCGTCCCTCTTCAGGATGTCGACCATCTCCAACATCTCATCAAAGGACATATTTGAGGCCTTAAATCTTCTCCTTCTGGATCCAGACGTTTCTGGCTCCGGGCTTTCCTCCTCCTCCTCCTTGTTGCTGTAATTAGCACGCACCTGCTGTGTCTCCGCCATGTGCTCTTCCCCCACTGCGCCGAGCGAAAAGGGGCAGGGAATAGACTAGAAAGAACGTCAGGGGCAGGCGGAGTTTCACGCATGCGCAGTGTGTATAAAGCGTAACACGTAGTACGCGTAGTACATACGATCTGTGAGCGGAGGAAGGAGTATCAGAGGCGCCGATCGTGATAACGAAGGTAAAATCTAAACTTGGGTCTATACTGCTTCTACATTGAGGCCTATATTGTAACAAGATTAGGAGAGTTTTGCCTGACATTAGGGTTTGTCTTGTGTTGTGTCTTGCAGATAAAATGGATGGCTTCAATGACCACAATTTCCTCCCCCTGTTCATAGACAAATACAGGGAGCTGCCCTGTCTGTGGCAGGTCAAACACTCACATTATAATCATAAACAAAAGAGGCAGACAGCGCTGGAGAAACTGCTGGAGTTGGTGAAGCCGGTGGTCCCCACAGCAACCATCCCCTATTTAAAAGCAAAAATTGGTGGCCTGAGGAGCACTTATCTAAGGGAGCGCAAGAAGGTCACAGATTCCCAGAGATCCCTCTCAACCCTTCCTTCCACTCTTCCTTCCACCCCAGCTGAGGCTTCCCATGTCCAACCTGTGACTTCCAGCCAGGAAGAAGTGGAGGAGCCCAGATGGAGTCAGGTATAGCATTGTTCTACAGATTTCTGGTCAATAAATAAATGATGTTTACTAGATGTTATTATTGATCACTAATTGCTGATTTAAGAAAGTGTTTTACATATCAATAGACAGTAGTTTTGAAAAATAATTGGGACAAGACTGAAAAATGCTTGGCTTAGAATGATAGTCTTTTATATTTGTTAACATTCAATTTGCAACAATCATGAGGTGAAAATTGTGTGCGATTGATGAATAAAAAACTAAAATGATTTCCCTTATTCATACACAGGAAGACCTCAGCCAGGATGAGGCTGTGGAATGTGGCAGCCAGGAGGAGGTGGGGCTATGTGGCAGCCAGGAGAAGCCTGAGACCAGTAGGAGCCTGACCGAATCGCAGGTTCCTCCCCTCCGCCTTCCATACAAAAGACCGAGGAAGGGGAGTCACGTTCAGGATCCAGCGCTCAGGCTCATTCAGGAGGCTTCTGCATCCCTCAGAGCCCCCTCCACTCCTGAAGAGGTTTTTGCCTGCATGGCTGCCACCAAACTGCAGGGCATGCAGGAGGGTCAACGCAAGCTGTGTGAGGACCTTCTGTATAAAGTCCTAACTAAGGGGGTGAGTGGCGAAATCACACCCAATACCCACCTGAGTGTGTTGGCCCATCCCCCTCCTCCTCCTCCTCCTGCTGCCACAACTCCACCACCACAGCCACAGCGTGGAAGGAAGCGTGGCAGGAAGACCAGAGAGTGATGACCTGGGTTCAGTCTGGTCTGGCCAAAGATGCAGGCTCTTGTATGACCACAGCCTGGGGACACAGATGTCATCTGCTGCTTTCCGGATCTCTGGGACTTCTGGACCAGACTGCACTCCCTTAGATATGGAATCCTCGGGCCACCAATTTTGCCTGGAAATAATTGATGTGTGCCCTGGGGGCCAAAGGCTTCACCAATTTCTGCTGTTTCTCCAGCGTTGCCTTCCTTTTTGTTTGGTTGTGAGCCCTTAATAAAGGATTTTTTGTTTCAATTATACTCGCCTATGTGTGTTTTCCTTCAAAAAGGACAGTTTGTTGGTGAGGAGGCAGGTACATTTCGAATATACAATGTGAAATTAACAAGGGACACCAACACCAAACAATCTCCTTGAGATTAAATAATACAAGATAATAATGGTGTTATGGTAACTTGACACACAAAACACACACAAAAATATTCTGGAGTAAAACACAAAAAAACACAAAATAAAAACAGCCTTGAAAAAAATACAAACCCCAAAAAAAAATAAAAACAGCCTTGAAAAAAGTACAAACCCAAAAAAAAATAAAAACAGCCTTGAAAAAAATACAAAACAAAAATAAAACAACAAAATAGAAATTTGGTCAGATGTGACAAATCTAAATATATTGAGGGGATCCCGATAAATAATAAAGAAATACGTTTGTGAGACGTCTGTGTGAATATGAGCAGCAAAACTACTTCATTCTTCTCACATTATAAAGAAGAAGAGAGTGCGCTATATTGCACAATTTAAAACATTGCAGCGTGACGAAAGTGCTGTATCCATTCCGAACGCTAATTTTACCAGACCGAGCTGTTCCGTCTCGGAATTTCTTCTGAGCATGCGTGGCACTTTGTGTGTCGGAACTGGCCACACAGGGTCGGAATTGACGCGATCGGATTTTTCTGTCGGAAAATTTTATAGCCTGCTCTCAAACCTTGTGTGTCGGAAAGTCCGATGGAAAAAGTCCGATGGAGCCCACACACGGTCGGAATGTCCGACATGACGCTCCGATCACACATTTTCCGTCGGAAAATCTGATCGTGTGTACGGGGCATTAATGTTGCTAGCGAGGTAGCTTTGAATAACTGTCTGGTCAAAGGGGCTCGTTGATGCAGGAGAAGCTTATTCCTGACATTGTTCTTGTTGCTAATATAGTATTATATGAATATGCGTTCTCATATCTTATCATTTATATCTAAAAAATAGTGGTGTAAAAATTCTATAATAAAACATAGGTCACATAAGATGTAAGAATGGTTAACCAACCATGGAACATGAGGGGAAAACCACGAACCTCAACAAAAATTAGTTAACTAAATGGCTTTAGCAAGGGCTACATTTTATACTATTGATTGCTCTGTTGTAAGACCCTCTTTAATAAAAGGATTGCAGAGGTTATTGAATTAGTTAGGCATCTTGTGTTAAAAGAACATTATAAAGCTATTTAGTCATTGCTTGAACTAAAGTGGAACCCTAGCCAAACAGATAAATGCACATTTAAAATACAATATACATTTGTGTATATGTACTGTATATATGAACATATCTGTAGAAATAATAAAAATATCTTCCATGTAGGCATAATAGTACTTTTAATGTTCACATTTAGTGCTTAGGGTAATCATGTATTATAGTAAATTATTAGATGTTGTGAAATTGGATTTATTCTTAGATTATTAGATCTTGTGAAATTGGATTTATTCTATTAACCATTATTTTTGCATAGATTTTAGAAAATGAAAAAAAAAAACGGTCCATTAAAGTATAGAAAGACATAAATATTTTTAACTTTTTAAGCAGTGATTAATTTATAAATTATTTTATCTAAAAATCTCTTAGCCCATACTAAATACACAGTACATCTGAACAAGGATGCCTATTTAATGTTTGATACATTATATATTTCTTCTCCTCCTGCATACATCTTACTTTTAAAACAATAAAAAGATAATACAGTAATGGTCTCTTTGGATATCACATCTGCCATACATGTGAAGCGCTGGTAGATTTACAATTTACCGCAGATTAGGTAAATTTAGTAAATTGTGTGTTAGGAAGGTAAAAATTTGCCTCTGTTCCAGCTTGGCTGACGTTGTGTGTGCTTCCGTGCTGACCGGTGGGTGTCGCTGTTACCATTAGTCAGTGTTGCAAGGGCAACGTGTCGAAGTGTATAGATGCTCCTCTGTCTCGGAGACAAGCTCGGTGGAGGTGGTCCTCCGAGTTGCATTCTGGGAAGGGGGTATTTATGGAACAGACACCATGTTCTAAGGTCGTTTTACAGCCACCTGCTGGCCCTCCTGGCCGACAGGTATGCGTTAAGGAGCTACCACGTGGTCCTCCGATCGGGAGGCCCATGATGCTACGGCACAGGGGTGGGTCCAGAGGCTTGTCTGGGGCCTACCACCGCGGCCGAGGAATGGTCCTGAGCTGTCGGTCCTGTGTGACGAAGCTGGACAGCCGAGGAGATCCCAGGGGAGGACCCGTCTTGGAGAGATCACGCAGCATGCTGGTCTATAGAGGGGCCTGGTGACTCGGCTGCAGGACGTATCCAAAAGAAGTAATTATACAGCATAGTGTCACCGGTTCGGCTTAAAGGTTCAGGCACTATAACTGACTGTTCACTGCAGAAGATCTGATACATCCTGTGGCAGAGGATCGTGCAGATTTACTCCCCCAAATAAGTCTGTGGCAGAGACTTTAGATTCGTGCTGCGTACTGGCTGCTAGACCGGTGAGAGAGGCCTATCCAGACGAGCAAAGAGTGTGTCCCATGAGGGGAAGGCATTCCACATAATTATCTGAATTCAACCGGGACATTTGTCGCTAAGATCTTGTAAGAAGATATTTGAGTTTCTCCTGAAAGTTTCCTTTTCCGTCTCTTTCCTGCTACTTCCTAAAGTTTGACTGTTCAATAAAGCATTGAAAACATACTCCAGTGTTGGTGCGTGTGTCGTCCAGCAGTAAACTCAATGGAATCCCTAGACCGGTGCTGGTGAAACAGAGGGAAGCAAAGTGAAGGTAACAGACCCGCTTAAACCAGCAGCTCCACCGTGAGTTAGTGCTACACATGTTATCTCAGCATGCACATACAATCTAATTAATGAAATATGTGATGATGGATCATGAAAGTTAGTGATTTTATACTTGGATATCTAACTCAGAAATATTTCCACAATGTGAAATGTAAAGTACCTGGCTTTTGAATGAGATAGGAAGGTGTTGTGCTCCAGTGCTTCAGGCTTATGAACAAGGCCATTCTATGCATATTAGTGTTTTGTAAAATTGCTTTAACAATTTAAAGATATTACATACCACTTATAATGTGAATGATTTAAATATTATTTGACCTCTAAAAATTGTTAGAAAAAAATCAACATTCTGTTGGAGCTAAAGGGTTTTTCTCTTTTACATTTAGCTTATCTCAGACATATGAATTGGCCTATTAGTTAGCATACATAATAATGAATATTCAGTTTCTATAATGTGTATGTTAATAATTAATATGAGTTAATAGCATTTCTCTAGGGACTCAATAAAAATGATTAAATGCCCTGCTTCAGGTTTCCATCATGTGGTGATAGCCCCTTTAATATTAATGCATTTCAGCATCCTCAACCATAAACTCAAAGTTCAGTTCCATTTGCCCTCCTAGCCCCAGAGAGAAGTGCATTTGTCATTTACGCATATCATATACGCTGTTACAATTAGATATAGTACATGGCCATTTTCTGCTTCATTACACAGGCAACCATTTCCAAGTATTTGCCGTGTGGATTTGTAAGACTGTAAAGTATAAAAGTGCTTTCAACCCAGAAAAAAAAAATAATATTTAAATGTCATTGCTAGTGCTATGTCTGCATTTGTATACTATTTCAAAACTAGCATGTCAGTGAATGCAAATTTATTATTTTAGCTTAGATAAAGGTCACTTAATAGACCACTTCAACCAAAAACTATTATTTCAGTTTTCAGTCAAGTCTTGCTCTCCCTGTTGAATTTTACTTTGTAAATTATATTATGGACAAAGCAGTAGAACAAGTGGAAATGATCAAAGGTGAATGGAAACACCCAAAATGGCAAGATGGTGAAGAACACATGCAGAATTAAGGCAGGGATATGTTATCATTAGGGATAGTACCGATGTTCAAATTGAACGTAAGTTCGACCCGAACAACGGGTGTTCATTTGTTCGCAAACTAAACAAACATATGGGGTGTTTGCGGCAAATTCGAGTGCCGTTGAGCGCCCCATAATGAGATCGCGGTGCATTGAGATCACAGTGCATGAGATCGCAATGCATTGACTGCTGGTGATTGGCCAAAGCATGCACCTGACCTGCATGCTTTGGCCAATCACAGTGCGATCTGCTGTAAGAGCCATAATTGGCCTAAGGCAGGGTGCCTTTGGCCAATCATGGCTCAGGGGGGCTAGGTCCACGCCCCACACTATATAAGGCTGCTTACACGGCGGCCGTATGTAGTGTGATACATTGAGGAGATTGAGAGAACTTGAGCTAGATTAGGCAGGTTAGTTAGTGGCATGCAGGCATTTTAACCACTTCAGCCCTGGAAGGTTTTACCCCCTTAATGACCAGAGCATTTTTTGCGATTCGGCACTGCGTTACTTTAACTGACAATTGTGCAGTCGTGCGACGTTGTACCCAAACAAAATCGACGTCCTTTTTTCCCACAAATAGAGATTTCTTTTGGCGGTATTTGATCACCTCTGCGGTTTTTATTTTTTGCGCTATAAACAAAAAAATAGCAACAGTTTTGAAAAAAAAAACAATATCTTTTACTTTTTGCGATAGTAAATATCCCACATTTATTTTTTTTAAAACAAATTTCTTCATCAGTTTAGGCCGGTGTATATTCTACATATTTTTGGTAAAAAAAAAATTGTAAAAAGCGTATATTGATGGGTTTGCGCAAAAATTATAGCGTCTACAAAATAGGAAATAGATTTATGGCATTTTTATTCTTATGATTTTTACTAGTAATGGCGGTGATCTGCGATTTTTATCAGGACTGCAACATTGCGGCAGACAGATCGGACACTTTTGACACTTTTTTGGGACCAGTGACATTTATACAGTGATCAGAGCTTTAAAAATGCACTGATTACTGTGTAAATGTCACTGGCAGGGAAGGGATTAACACTAGGGGGCAATCAAGGGTTTAACTGTGTTCCCTATGAGTGTTTCTAACTGTGGGGGGGGTGCACTTACTGGGACATGACAGAGATCACTGTTCCTGACCACTGGGAACAGTAGATCCCTGTCATGTCACCTGTCAGAACAAGGAAATGCCTTGTACATGCATTTTCCCGTTCTGCCTGTGTACAAGTCAATCGTGGGCCGCCAGAGGACATCGAGTCCTCCCAAACTGCGGGCACGCTCCTGCCATCGGCGCACGCCTGCCCACAACTGAGTATGCGTGAGCCGCCGATACAGCTATGGCGATTCACGCAGGAGAGCCATTGTGCCACTGTCAAACGACGGCGGCTGGTCTTAAAGCAGTTATATATATCTATAGTGTAGTCAGTGTAGACTATATATACAGTGCAGGCAGTGTATTAATATATATATAAAATAACGGTGTGGTTGCGCTACTGTAAAAAGAGTATCAAATGACACATATAGCAGCCAGCATCAACAAAGTAGTGACAATGTGAATAATAACAGGAAGAAACGATGCAGCGCTAAACATAAAAATCAGGATTGAGTGATCCACATAAATGTGACAATCAGCTGTGCAACGTGATAGTGTGTAGCTAAATGTGAAAAAAAAAATATATAAAAAACCAAATACAATATTATAATGAGTCCATGATATATCATATCAACGACCAATAACGTAGACATCATGGTCATGTGAATGTTCAATGAAGGTGAACAGTGTAAATGTAGGATGAGTAAGAGGTTTCTCAAGGGTGATACGTGGTTCACAGAGGTGGTGTTCCAATACTCCACAACAAAGAATAGATGGAGCAAATACGCTTACCGGAACTGGTGGACACGTTTGCCGTACGGCTAGGTGTCATACAGGCTTGAGGATATATAGTGTATTTAGTGTAGACTATATATACAGTGCAAGCAGTCTAGTGTATAATATATATATACTGTATATATAGTGCAGTCAGTGTACAGTATATAATACAGTGCATTGAAGTGGTTAAGGGGAACTCTATACCAGAATTAAGAAAAAAAACAGCATATGGTCGTCGTCCCCCAGACCTCCATGCCAATTTTTTTTTTTTTTTTTATACAAAACAGTGTGGGGTCCCCTCAAAAATGCATACTTGGCCCTTTGGGTCTGGCATGGATTTTAAGGGGAACTCCATGCCAAAATTTAAAAAAAAATGTCATGGGGCCCCCCAAAATCTATACCAGACCCTTATGTTAGCCTGGCAGGCCAGGAAAGGGGGGATGAGTGAGCGACCCCCCTCCTGGACCATACCATGCCGCTTGCCCTAAACATGGAGAGGGTGCTTTAGGGTCCCCCCTAATGCACCTCGTCCCCATGTTGATGGGGACAAGAGCCTCTTCCCGACAACCCTGGCCTTTGGTTGTCGGGATCTGCGGGCAGGGGGCTTATCGGAATCTGGAAACCCCTTTTAACCAGGGTCCCCCAGATCCCAGCCCCCCCTATGTGAATGGGTATCAGGTACATTGTACCCCTACCCAGTCACCAAAAAAGTGTAAAAAATTAAAAACCACAAAAAGGCAGTTTTTGACAATTACTTTATTAAAAAGAAAAAAAAGGGTCCTGCTTTGTCCATCCATCCTAAATCACGCCGCCTGGTATGGATTTTGGGGGGGGCTACGCCTTTTTTTTGTCATTTTGGCATTTTAAGTTCCCCTTAAAATCCATACCAGACCCGAAGGGCCTGGTATGGACTAGGGGGTGGGGGGGAGAGACTCACGCCAATTTTTTCCTTGATTTTTCATATATATTGCCGGGAGCCGGCAATACATTACAGCCGTGAGCAAGTTTAAATGACCTTTTTTCCTTTAGAAATGTCATTTTGCTGCAGCACTGTTCTACACATCACACAGATACGCCACTTTACAGGCAGACTAAGGGGACCCCCCAGGCACGATATTTAAAGGAATATTTCATTTTTATTGTTTCACTTTAAGCATTATTAACCACTTAAGGACTGAGCCTCTTTCTGAGATTTGTTGTTTACAAGTTAAAAACAGGTTTTTTTGCTAGAAAATTACTTTGAACCCCAAACATTATACATTTTTCTTCTAACACCCTAGAGAATAAAATGGCGGTCATTGCAATACTTTCTGTCACACCGTATTTGCACAGCGGTCTTACAAGTGCACTTTTTTTTTTAAAATACCCTTTTTTGAATTAAAAAATAAGACAACAGTAAAGTTAGCCCAATTTTTTTATATTGTGAAAGATAATGTTACGCCGAGTAAATTGATACCCAACATGTCACGCTTCAAAATTGCGTCCGCCCGTGGAATGGTGACAAATTTTACCCTTAAAAATCTCCATAGGCGACGTTTAAAAAATTCTACAGGTTGCATGTTTTAAGTTACAGAGGAGGTCTAGGCCTAGAATTATTGCTCTCATCTCTACTGATCGTGACGATACCTCACATGTGTGGTTTGAACATCGTTTTCATATGGGAGCGCTAGTCACGTATGCGTTCGCTTCTGCATGCAAAATTTTTTGTTTTCATATTTATTTTACCTTTTTTTTACATTTTTACACTGTTTAAAAAAAAAAATTGTGTCACTTTTATTCTTATTACAAGGAATGTAAACATTGTAATAGAAAAAGGCATGGCAGGACCCCTTAAATATGAGATCTGGGGTCAAAAAGACCTCAGATCTTATATTTACATTAAAATGCGATAAAAAAAAAATTGTCATTTAAAAAAATTTTTTAAAAATGGCTCTTTAAGAGCTACTGTATGAGTGGAAGTGACGTTTTGACGCCGCTTCCGCCCTGCAGTGATATGGAGATGGGTGGGGGCCATCTTCCCCTCACTCGTCTCCATACCCAACAAGGGAACAGATGCGATCACCAGAGCCGTCGGCAGTGGCGGAGGGCACCGGATCACGGTGGGAGGGGGGGCCCCTCTCCCGCCGCCGATAAAAGTGATCTTGTGGCGAATCCGCTGCAGAGACCACTTTTATCTTAAAGCGGACCGCCCGCTGAAAAGGAGGATACCTAGCTGCTGCCATAACAACGATAACCTCATTCAAAGTACCGACGTATAACGATAGTCGGCGGTCCGGAAGTGGTTAAAATCACTGCTCCTGAAAAAACGATTGTTTTAAAAGCTTTTTTTGCATTGATACATGTTCCCTGGGGCAGTACCTGGGTCCCCATACACTTTGTATGGCAATTAGCACTTTTGATTTTTCATGTTAGTGTCCCATAGACTTTAATAGGGTTCACATGTTCGCTCAAACTTTTTTCCTGTTCGCATGTTCTGGTGGGAATTGAACCGGGGGGGGGTGTACGGCCCATCCCTAGTTACCACTAGAGTTCTTGAGTGATATGGGAAGCTAGGGAGTGATTAAACCCACCAGGCGCAATCTATAACTGAAATCTCAGAAATAGGAGCTTTGCTTAGACACTTAATTATTTTAAGTCATGGCTAGTATAAAGACAGCCTTCACAGCTGCTATTGATTTCAAGATAAATTAAGACCCAATGCAATCTAGTAAAGGGATTACATTTTATGAATATAATCCCACACACACACACACCAACCTGTCTGCAACCCATTTGTCTTTAAGTAAATGCAGCTTTACAGATGCACCTTCCAGTCTTGGGACATTAATGCAAACAAGGCATAGGTCAGTGTTGAGCACATCACCATATTTTGAAAGGTACAGGTTCATGGAAACTGTGCACAGTCAGATGCACTGCCACACCAATATATCCTGTGTGTGCATTTTAGATTTATTTACCAGATATGCAAATATAGGGTGTATAAAAACTAAAAATAAATGAGAGAGAGAGGCATAAATGTTAGAACTCTGACCAGGTTTAGTTACTCTTCCATCATTTTTTTTGCAACAAGAGGTTGAAGCCCTCCCCCACTTTATACATACCCATAAAAAAATTAGCTGGGATTAACTTTAGTTTGAATAATTCCGTAAAATTGTTACCGTACTGGAAAAACATTGCCTATCCTAGTAGATGCAGAGGCTGTAACATAGGTATGGCTACTTTAGAGTGGACCCCCTCGAAACAAATATAGTTCTTAAAAGCTATGTGCAACATTTTTGTAGGTTTTCTTTTTTTTTTTTTGCATAAAGACTAAAATAATATTTAAAATTCACAATATTAAAGGAAAATTGCTTTTTGCTTAAAAACAGGTGATAGGTGATAGCAGACTCAGCTTAACTCCATCCAGGCCATGCCCCCTGACATCTTTTGCCCCACCCACAGAGCTTACACAGGCCATAGATGGTGCAAATTTTTTTCCTGCAACCATGGGTTTAAGGAAAGAAGTTTGCATGATTCCCCCATCAACACAGACAGTGCTGACAGGGGAATCCCTCCTGCCAAGCAATTGTCTGCTTGAAGGGGAGCAGGGGCAGGGGGCAGGCGGGGGAAGACAGTGATTATTTCTAGTGGCCATAGCAGCCGGTAGCGATAATCGTAAATGAATCCAGAAGGCTGTTTGTAACCAAATTGATTGATCGATCAACTTGGTACATTCAGCCTTCCCAGATGCGGTTCGAATCCTGGCCTGGTTCCAGCTGAACCGAACGAGATTCAAACCATCTATGGCCAGCCCAAGTCATGGAGGTGATGCTATGTGGCTTATCTATTTTAACAAGGGATGCAGGTGCTGATGCAGGTGAGATATGGCCCTATTTGGGTGTATTAAAGGCAGACTCTCTCATTCAGAAATCATTCAGGATATGATAAACAAACAGCTTATACTTTAAACATAATTTTTTTACCAAACATGTTGAGATGTAATCCAATGCAGCCTTTCATGTTTTATATGTTAATTTCAGAAATGATCATATGTGTTAAACCTTACATTGCTTCCAATCCAACTATTAAAGTGATCCCACTGCTATGAATGTTGCTTACTACATAATGCATCCATCCCTCATGGTGTTTTGTATCAGAACATATCTAATCTCTGTGCAGTATATGGGGTGTTGTTTGCTGGTACAGACTCAGAATCTTGTTTATGTACCCTTCCACAGCCTCAAAGATAATTCATCTAAAAGAAAGGTGTATAGATTGCATACTGGTATTGTTGGATGTACTATATGCCACCCAGATATCATTAAGCAGTACTTAGATTCCTGAGACAAAGCAAAGATTAATTTAACAAATCATATATTTTATCAGTGCCATACCTAAGGAGTGCAGACTACACTGGGTACCACCATTTAGGGAGGTGTTGCTGCGGCCACTGCTAAATACATTCACTGTTGGGTACAGATGGACTGATTCACTGCAAGCTGCATATTAGGTGGATTGAAACTAAGTCACTCTTGGCTGTCAGTGACATGCTTAATTCTATACAGATAGTGCCAGGTAGACGGAGATCCAGCCCAACAGTGCCTCTAAAGTTTTAGCCTCAATGTCATTCTGCAGGAGACCCGGGAGACAGAAGGAAGTGGTCTGGGACCTGTATAGTGCTACTCAGGTAAATGTATATACACTTTGATCCCATTATCCACCAATGAAAGGCGGGGGCAATAATCACTGACCACCGATTCGAGGGGAACACATTGACCAAAATAAAGGGGGCACAGACATACTGCCGTAAAGGGGGCAAAAACTGACTACAATAAAAGGGCCATATACTGCTCACCATAAAGGGGGGGGGACATAATCTGCCCCCTGGTGTCAAGAAGTATGCCACTGTATTTTAGATATATATTATATTATGAATGGGCTAGTCTAAGCTCATATTTATGCCAGGAATAGGCTTACCTGTCTTACACTAAATTAATTTACTTTATGTAAATATGTAGATGTATTTACTAGAGTATCCTGTATGCAGATGATACCCAGATCTGCTTATTCACTTGCCCACCTTCCACCTGAAAAAACATTTCATACTGGCTCTCTTTGCCATTTCTACAGGATTGTTTTGAGGATGATACCTTAAATGTACTGAATAAAGCTAAGTGAAATACCCTATCTCACCCGCCAACCACTACCTGATGTAAACAGTACCTCTATTCTACATACATCTAAAGTTTGCTACCTCTGGGTCACCCTGTACCCAGCAATCTCTTTATTCCTCACATCCAGAACATCTCTAAATCCTAATAATTCAATTCACCCAACATTTCTAAAATATGTGTCATCAAGAGATTTCTAAACTACTAGTTAATGCCCTCATAGTCTCTCACAGTGAATACTTTACATTTTCTTCTGTCTAGTATGACTCTCCCCACTACAATAAATTGAGAATGATGCTGCAAGACTTATCTATCTCTTTCACAAATCCCCTCTGCTGTCTGTCTTTTACAGTCTTTTTAATGGCTTCCAATCAACTTTAGAATCAAATCTACATAATATAGTTTGCATTCAAAGCACTAATTCCCTACCTATAATCTGGATTTAATACACAAATATTCTTCAGACTGTTCTATTGTCTCTTCCATTGATCTCAATTTGCTTACCAAGTAACCACCTGCCCCTGGCCATTTGTTTTGTTCAAGGTTTGTACCCATTATTCTTTAATATACATGATTGCATAATAAGTTGATGCTTTATTAAAAAATGGTAAAAATTACTAAATTTATATGTTTATATTTCTAACTGGCTATGACGTGGGGCTAAGTACATGTTCATTTGTCATATATTTTACATATTACTTACAGTATGTATATGTATTTTACTTATTATTTGCCAATCTTTAGTTGCATATTAATAAAATATTACTTTAAACTTAAGTAAGAAAATTGTCATGAAATTGATGTCTGGGGGAAAGCTAAACATGTGTGGACCTTTTTCGGTAATATAAACTGGATCCTGGGGTTAATCCACAATTATTACCTTATACACAAATATCTCACACAAACTGACAAGGAAAGATACAAGCAGTTTTGAGTTAGGTTTAAATCTGTCCCCAGGGTTATAGAATGACTAGCATTTACCACCATCTGCTATTCCTGTTCTTTTGCAGCTACCAATGTGTCTACACACAGCAACATCTTCATAATTAACAAATATTGGAAAATAATTGTAATTGATCGCCTGATTAGCTTCCAACTTTACCATCATGTCACCTGTCATGTAAAGTGTGCCTGCCTCATATACAGATGTGAGGCAGCCATTAGGGCCAATGTTTCAGAAAAGACAACCTGATCAAGGGCAAAAAGAAAACGACATCATTATATTGTATGAGACAGCCATTATGATTTGACAAATAGGTATTAAATCAGCTGTTTGTGTTGTGCATGGATGATAAGTACACTTTAATGTGAAGATGTGCGTTTTGATATAATGTCCATGTCTTTATCATACCTTATGCTGTGACTTTCATTTGAAAAATTGTCCAAGAAAAGATGCTTACTAATGGAAACTAAATGTGAATAGCTTTTTACATAAAAGCCACTGAAAGATTGAGTGCTTGACTATCCCAGGGGGAAGCCTTTTCACCCATCCATAAATAAGCAGAACATTTATAGATGCTGATTGTGAGGTCAGCATTGGCTCTTGTTTGTTCTTTATACAGTTGCCAATATTTGTAACTGTAGACATAGCTCTAGAAATCTTTGCCTTCCTCAAATCTGTATTAACTGTTCTGCTGCAAAGTAAAGCAAACATTTGGTGCAGGCAAAGCTTCTCTTCAATCACTTCCAAGCTGAAATGTGCAATTTACCCAACCATCCGATGACACTTGGCAGAGACCATTTTATAGAGTACTGCTGCAGCATATTAAGGAAATCTATGTTATAAAAAATAATATGAACTTATTAAAACCTCTACATAGCATTATGCTATAAGTGTGTATTTTATGACAATAAACTTTTTAGATTTTTTTTTTCTTTTAGACTCCCAAAGCAAATAGATGAATGTCAATCAGTTATATCGAAGTTATTTTCAAGGAGGAGCAAGGGCAAATTAAGTAAAAGATACTACTATGAAAAGTGAGAACATTAATCATTGACTTTAGTGATCTGATTAAACAGAGGGAACTCAGTACATTGGCAGACCTTTATCAGTCATCCTGTGCTTTGCTGAGCTTGTGCATGAATAGAATGTGCAGGCATTAAAGGGAGGAAAATTAAAGTGATGGGAAGTAACTAGACAACAAGCTCAGGCTTGAGTTGTGGAATTAGCATAAAGTACACATTGAATATTCAGGGATTCCAAGAGACAGAAGAGGTCAGGAAAATTGAACAGAAAATGTTCTCAGGAGTCCTATTTGGACTGTTTTTTTTATTTTTAATATAGCGTGTGTGTTTTGTTGACAAATGCCCTTTTTGGAATGTATCCCTTAAGCTAAACTCCAGGCAAGCAGATAAATGCACAGTTGAAATACGCATATGTAAATTGTCCAATCTGCCAATAGAGATTTAATTCTGTCCAGCCTTTTTGTGCTTTGTAAACCTTTTCTAGACAGCACAGCTAGGAGATTGACACCACATTCTCTTGTTAGATTTAAGAAATGCAGTGATGTTACCTCTCTGCTTGTGGTCTACTGATTGGACAATAAAGAAGCAGCAACACAATTATAATTCATCATCTCTACTCACTTCCTTGTCAGCACATGTGCATGCAGTAGAGCCTGACTAGCTCCTATTGCTAGTCATCCCTCACTCAGTCTAGGCTCTATTATGCATGGGATGACTGAGGCTGATGTCAAGACAGAACCAGGTAGATACATTAGTTCAGTGTTTCTCAACTCCAGTCCTATAGGTGCACCAACAGGTCATGTGTTCAGGATTTCCCTCAGATGAAACAGCTGTGATAATTACTAAGGTAGTGAAACTGATCAAATCACCTGTGCAAAATAATGGAAACCTGAAAACATGACCTGTTGGTGCGCCTTGAGGACTTGAATTGAGAAACACTGCGCTAGTTGTATGTAATTATTTACACTACACAACTGCATTCATTTGTGTTTTACCTGTCTGCCTGCCTGTAGTTCTGTTCTAATTACAGCTCAGTTATATTAGTGTTGTTTTCAATAGGTTGCCAAGAGATTACATTTTTCAACAAAAAGTAGCACTTACAACCAGTGGCGGCTGGTGCTCAAAATTTTTGGTGGTGCGCAAACAAACTGAAAAAAAAAACCATCAATTGCAGCCTCACTGTACTATCAAACGTAGCCACTGTGCCCATCAATTGCTGCCACTGTGCCATCAAACGCAGCCACTGTGCCATCAAATGCCACCACTGTGCCATCAAATGCCGCCACCGTGCCCATCAAATGTAGCAACTGGACCCATCAAACGCTGCCACTGTGCAATAAAATGCTCCCACTGTGCCATCAAATGCTCCCACTGTACCCATCAAATGCTCCCACTGTGCCCATGGAATGCTGCCACTGTGCACCCCCCCCCACCCGCCATCTGCCCGGCACTTACCCTGTCTCGGTGGGGCAGCAGGTGATGGCAGCGAGCGGAGAGCAGTTTCCTCCATGTCCCCGATGTCTTCTCCCGTCCGCTCCTCCCATCCTCTCCTATGATTGTATACAAATGATACGCTGCTAAGGTAAAAATATCAATCTGGAGATTATTAAAGGATATGAGGTATACGGAAAATACAGCATAAGCGGCTTATCCAGCCACAGCAAGGCACAAAGGATATATATATAAAACAAGTGATTTTAAAGTGCAATGTGAAAATAATATACTAGATGTATACCATTAGAATGAGAATAGCGATTACTGAACTACTACCTATATATATAATGGATGAAAAAATCATTTATATAATCTGAAATTTACAGTGAAAAAAAATACAACAAAGTGCCAAGTGCCACACAATGAGTGTGAATATCAAATCCAAAATGTGGTACCTGATTATTAAAGTCCAATATATGAAAGAAATGCACATAAAGTCCATAAAAACAGTTCATAAAAAATCCAACGTGCGTGCATTAATCCTAGTGCTTAGTGCATAGAATTCCATGCTCAAGTGCCATCCAGTGACCTCTCGGGGACAGCCGCTCACCTCAGAGCGTGCGACTCAGCTGTGAGACTGAGTCTAAACACGCTTATGAGCCATCCCACGGCTCAGTGATGGAATCCAGATACACAGTTTTCAGCAGCAACTCCACAGTTAGGAATAAAGGAAAAGAAAAACTGGATAGTGTGATATCATTTATAAATATTTATTAGAATAAAATCTCCCTACATTAGGGTACTCACATTTGCAAGGTGCGTGAGTGCACCAATCTGATAATAGTCTCCAAAGTTTGCCTCAAAGTTTGCCTGTCAGGAGGGATAAGCTGTGCATCGCATCTCAGTGGAGTGAAAGGCTCCGTGCTCCTCTCCTATGATTGGATGCCTGATAAGCAACCAATCACAGCACCTTTCCTTTCAGCCAATCAGGTGACAGGTAACAGACCCGAGCACCTGATTGTCGGAGAGGCGGTTCAGTGTTAGGAAAGCGATATTAATTCGCTTTTCTAACACAGCTGAGTGAACTGCAAGCGCCAAGCATGGCGCTCGCTGTTTACCTTTTTTGACGCCTATTAGAGCCTATGGCTCTAATCAGATGCTTAAAAAAAATACCCCGCCGTTCTAATTCAGGCGCCCGAAAAGGAGCCGGGTGCCTGAAGAGGGGGTGGCAGCGGCGGTGATAGATAGATTCATGCAATGCATGAATCTATCTACTTATAATAGAGGGGTGGCTGGAGAGAGGGGGCGGCGCCCATGCGCTCTTATGGACACACAGCCACTGCTTACAACAATGAAGCAATACATGTTTGTAGCCCAGCTGGTGAGCTTTCATTTGATTTTGATGTAACAAGTTCAGTTGTACAACATAGAAATACAAATTATCATGTTAAGTGCAAAAAAAAACAATACAGAAGAAAGTGTAGAAAGTCTAGTAAACTTCAGGGACATATTCACACCACAATATGTGAAAACTACCTACTTTCCATTGGAAAAGCTTGTATATTAGGTTCCTTAATACGGGTAAGACAAAAACATGCTCTTTCGTTAATTCTTTAGGCTTCTTATATACATTAGGGAGGTGAGATACGCTGATATTCAGGGCAGCAAATCTTCTCATCACTACTTCATTAACTTGCAAGATGGCCACTGCCAATCTAGCATGTTCATGTCAGTCCAGAGAGAGCAAGAGAGCAGACACTGCCGTTTCTGATTACTTCAGGGAAGAACATTAACAACTGGGACAGGTTTTATAATATACCAAATCTATGTTCCCCCTGAGAGCTATTGGTCAGCAGGCATCCATGTGCCACCTTAAAGCTAAACTCTGGGCATAAAAGTTTTAATAGTTTAATATTTAATACTTGACTTACCCAAGCAGTGTGGCCTTGTTAGGTTTTTTTTTCCTCTTATAAGCATAAAAAATCACTTGCAGGCTCATCTTGAATGTACAGCTACCACTGTGCTTCCTGCCTGACAACCAACCCCAATACTGCGATGTCTCCTCTGCCCCACTGCGTGCTCTGTCCCATTCAAACTGTGATGATGTCGCAGTGTCATGAAAAAAACTCAGACTGTTGAGCAGCATCATCACAGTCTGGGTTTCAGAATGAGAAAGAACAAACAGGGACCCTAATGCTATATTAGGGAAGTGCTCAATAGGATTGTAAGTACCATCATGGTTGTTGGACCTGCCTGTTAACATGTCATTGGGGGATGGCTGCAAGAACCCAGAAGAGACAGCTGGATCCCAATGAAATCAGAAAGTAAGATGATGGCATGGGAACCAGTATGCAGTGGGGGAGTTGTAGATAACAGCAGGACAACACTCTATTCTCTGGGCATGTAAGTATGTTGAGTATAAACACCGCAGTTTCCCCTTATGTGTGCTCCCAAGTTATGACTACAAGCAGCTGTCCCAGCTGTAGTCAACACAGTAAAACTGAGGTACTAAACTGCTAATGAAGCTTGCACATATCAACAGGAAGTGCACATATCAACAGGAAGTTCATACTATTACTCAACAGGATATGCACAGTGCAGAGAGGAAAAGCATGAATAAAATCAAGTGAAAACTGAAACGCAACCTACATTTTACAACTGAAGGCCACAGTGCGGAGCCTGTGCCCTGTAAGCAGTTACCTCCACTTAATGCAGCAGAGAAAAACTCTATGATTAGAGGAGTGGCTTGTCTTGACTATTTATTTTTTTTAGCACTGCACTGGCTTCAGAGTCCCAATGCCAGCAGTGAATTAAGCATGCTTGTAAAGGTCATCTTGCTTTATTAATGTGACCCTTTTTTTAAAGTGGTATGCTTGTTGTAAGGCTATACCACTGCTTTATAAATGGGGCCCTTTCAAATATTCTCTTATGAGAGTTTAGCTCTACTTTAACCACTTGCCGACCAGCTACAGTACATATACTGCGGCAGGTTGGTTCTATTGCGCGACACAACCTCCCTGTACGTAATTTTGTGCAATAGACAGCGGGGGGCCAGAGGGTGAGCCAATCAATGGGTCCAGCCTTGTAAACAAGGCAGATCGCTGTCCTGACAGAGAGAACATGGAGATCTTGTGTTCCTGCTAAGCAGGCACACGGATCTCTGTGTTCACCTAGTAGGTCCATCCCCCACACAGTTAGTAAACACTCCCTAGACACACACACACGCTTTGATCTCCCCTGATGTTAACCCCTCCCTGCCAGTGTCATTAGTACAGTAACAGTTCATATTTTTAGCACTGATCGCTGTATTAGTGTAACTGGTTCCCAAAAAAGTGTCAGTTAGGTGTCCAATTTGTCCACTGCAATGTCGCAGTCCCGTTAAATCGCTGACCGCCGCCATTACTAGTAAAAAAAATAAAATAAAAATGCCATAAAAATATCCCATAGTTTGTTGAGGCAATAACTTTTGCACAAACCAATCAATACACGCTTATTGGGATTTTTTTTTTTTTACCAAAAATATGTAGCAGAATACATATTGGCCTAAATTGGTGAGGAAATTCGATTTTTTTTATTGGATATGTTTTATAGCAGAAAGTTGTTTTTTTTTTCAAAATTGTCGCTCTTTTTTTTGTCGATAGCACAAAAAACAAACAAAGGCAGAGGTGATTGAGTACTATCAAAAGAAAGCTCTATTTGTGGGAAAAAAGCACAGTAATTATTTTCGGGCACAGCGTTGCACGACCGCGCAATTGTCAGTTAAAGTAATGCAGTCCTGTATCGCCAAAAATTACCTGGTCATTAAGGGGGTAAAACCTTCCACAGCTGAAGTAGTTAAATAGCTAGCTGTGCTTCTAATCTTTCTCTTCTTTCCCATCTATGTCCCTATTGGAGAAAATTCCCCTTGCAGCATTTCCTGTCATGGTGAAAAGTTAGAGATACACACAGAGTAATAGAAGAAAACCTGATACAGATATTAGGCTCTTTAACACTTCATCTTAAACAAAACTAAAAAATGTTGGCACTATGCCCAATTTAAAATACCACTGTAAACCTGCCATGAAATAAACAAGAACCTATTTCTTCTTGTAAGATTTTATATCTTTGGTTGCTTTTAAATGCAAGAAAATTGGGGTCAGAGAAACCTTTACTTTTCGCATGAGTATCGTATATGTATAAATGTTTTTCATAAGGTTTTATGTTGTCATGAATGAGTAGTGAAGTGGATATTAAGAACTTTCACTCTGTGTTATAGAGTGCCGCTTTGGCATTATGAGTCACTGTTGCTGTGACAGTTATGAGTGAATACATTTTTACAAAAAATATTAAGTCATGCAAAAAAGGTTTAGTAATGTTTACACAATGCTTGCGTGATGTGGTCATTTATTATTCTGAGTTTCTATAAAGGTTGTTTCCATTGTTGTCATTGTTGTATCAGTAGCAGCTTATGGACTGCTACTGAATCTTTCACGGACATATTTTCCAATTATTTCACGGACACTTTTTCTGGCAATATTTATTTTTCCAGCCATTCACACGGCACTCATCACGCGTGGAATTTTTGTGATTTTTATACAGTTTTTTTATATATTGTATTTATATATTGTATCAACTATCATGTTTTATGGACACATACTAAATAATTCATAGTCGTTTTTTGATTCACATGTATTTGTCTATTTAGTTTGCTTTAGCCAAACAATTTATACACTTTAGCGCTACACTTATATACTTCCTTGAATATAGCAAAATTATCTGTTTGCTGCGTCAGCTGCTACCACTAATTTTAGACAGCGCGGGGTACTTTTTTATACCATATGGAATGTCGAAGCACTGGACACAATTATGTGTACAGAATAGTGTAATACATAGAGAAAAATTATACCTTTCTTTCTGATCACATAATTAGGGTATGCCTATGTATATATATTTACAAAAGTGTATCGTGCCAGAACAGGCAACGTTTGAAATATTACAAACAATGCTAAATATGTGTATTAGCAGGCATTATATCCACTTGCTGACTAGGCCTTTTTCTGACACTAGTTGTTTACAAGTAAATTTTTTTTTGCTGGAAAATGACTTAGAACCCCTAAACATTGTATATTTATTTTTAGTAGAGACCCTATAGAATAAAATGGCGGTCGTTGCAATGTCACACTGTTTTTGTGCAGCTTTTTTAAACGCAATTTTCTGGGAAAAAATACTTTAATGAAAAAAAAAAATAACCATAATATATACCACATTTTTTTTTTGTATAATATGAAAGATGATGTTACACTGAGTAAATATATACCTAACATGTCATGCTTTAAAATTGCACGTGCTCATGGAATGGCACCAAACTACGGTATTTAAAAAACTTCTCTATAGGCGATGCTTTAAAAATTTCAACAGGTGATCAGTTTAGAGTTACCAAGGAGGTCAAGTGCTAGAATTATTGCTCTTGCTCAGACATTCGTGGCCATACCTCACATGTGTGGTGTGAACACCATTTACATATGTGGGCATTACCTACGTATGCGTTTAATATTGCACATGAGCACATGAGGAAGGGGCACTTAAAAAAAATGTATTTATTTATTTTATTAAATTATTTTCATTTCTACACTGTCCCTTTAAAAAAAAATGTTTTGATGACTTTTATTGCTATCGCAAGGAATGTAAACATCCCTTACAATAAAAATACAGCGTAACAAGTCCTTTTTTTGGAGAGATATGTGGTCTAAAAGACCCCAAGTCTCTCCTCTACCCTTAAAAGCAAAAGATCAAAAACATTGGTCTTGTTTACATGTAGCCGGAAGCCGGAACCGGTAGTCACATCGTGACATCGCTCCTGACGCTCATCTCTATGCCCTGCCACCACCACCCCCAGATCATATATAGTATAGTAGGTGAGGTTGAAAAAAGACACAAGTCCATCAAGTCCAACCTATGTGTGTGATTATGTGTCAGTATTAGATCAGTTTTCGGGCTTCCTGATCTGCCAGGTAAGCCCGAAAACCACCATAAAGGGGTGGGGGGGGTGATGACCCCTTCCGCCGCTTCTAAAAGCGAACCAGCAGCAAATTCGCCACTCGGGACATTTTTATGAGAAAGACTGGTGCCTGAGGGAAAAAATTATACTGGGGTTATGGCATCTAGCTGCACCCATAACCCCGGCATTTAACATCAAAGTAATGATGTGTTTTCCCAGTTAGGCGGTTGGGAAATGGATTCGCAGGAGGAAGAGTACACAGGTTATGCAGTATGTGCACGAGGAAAGTGGAAAGCATAACAGTGGGAGGTATGTGCAGGGGAGGAGTGAGGAAGATATGACAATTAGCAGTAGGAGCAGGTAAAAGTATGACATTGGGCAGTTTATACAGAGGGAGGGGTGCAAAGGGTATGACAGTGGGCAATATGTGTGAGAAAGGCAAGCACAGAGTATGACAGCAGTCGGTATGTGCAAGGTAGAAGAAGTGTATAAAGTGTGACAGAGGGAAGTATATGCAAGTGAGGAAAGCAAGGATATGATAGGAGGAAGCGTGGGCAGGGAAGGAGTATGGAAATGATATAACTGGGCAGAATATGCAGGGGTGGAGTTCAAAAGAAATGACAGTAAACAGTATGTGCAAGGAAATAAAGCAGAGGGTATGACAAAAGGCTATATGTTTAGGGGAGGAAAGCATTAAGTGTGACAGTGGACAGTATGTGCAGCAAAGGTGTGCAGAGGGTATTAGAGTGGGAAACATGTACAGTAAAGATTGACTACTGCAGTAGGCAGTATGCGCAAGGATAGAAAACAGAGGGTATAATAGTGGTCAGTATATGTAAGGAACAAGTGTAGAAAGTATGACAGTGGACAGTATCTGCAGAAAAGGAGTGTGGCGAGTATAAGAGTGGGCAGTATGTGCAAGAGAGGAGTACAAATGGTATAACAGTAAGCAGTGTGTGCAGGGGAGGAGTGGTGAGGGTATGATAGGGCAGTGAGAGAGTTATGAAAATGTACAAGTAACAGGCTCTTTGGATAACCCCCATTCTTTGCTGTAAATGTTTACCCTCCTCATGCACCGCTGCAACCCCATTCACAAGTCAGGGAAGCATTACCCTCTCACTTTCCTTCTATGATGTAGTACCCAGTCCCTAAGTGGACAACCACCACCACTAATGCCAGTCATGTGAAACAAGTGGAATTTTATTAGCAGAGTGCAGCCCAAACCATCTATTTTTGCTCTTTCTATTTGGAGTCTAGAAATAGAAGTGGTCTTGAGATCACTGTATATATGTATGTGCAGACTCGTTTATTGTAAAACCAAAAATAATAATATATTTCACCAACCAAAGTCATTTTTGCTCATAACAATATCCAGAAAGCTGTTAAAGGGATGTAATATTGATTTTTAATATGGTCACACCAAGTAAAATTGTAGACACATATTTAAAAACATAGCAAAATAGTACAGTAAAATATCACAAAAATGCTGATATTAAATAACACTACTGCATAAATAAGATGTAAAATGTTAGTTTACTGTGTAGCCTGCTTTACACCGTGTATTTCATTTTCAGAATACGTAAGGACTTTCAGTTTAGCCATTGTAAGAAAGATAATGATTCTCAGCAGTAGCTGGCCTGAAATTACTTAATCGTTGAAGCGAAATCCAATTCTACAGTGTGGCTGTCATACTTTGCTCATTGCATTACTTGTTCTGTTCTGTGTATAATGACCGATTATGATCATTTTTGCCTGTGCTCTGTGGTGGAATATTGATACATATCTCAAGCTAAAGGTATAATGTTCTCTAGTTACAAGCCATAGCTAGAGCCAGCATACCAACTAGCGCAGGTTGCACCAGGCTAAAGCCTCGTACACACGAACGGATTTTCCAACGGGAATTGTGTGATGACAGGCTGTTGGCGGAAAATCCGACCGTTTGTACGCTCCATCGGACAACTGTTGTCGGATTTTCTGTGGACAAATGTTGGATGGCAGGACAAATGTCCGTTATCGGACTTTCTGAGCGTGTGTACACAAGTCCGTCGAACAATATCCAAAGTACAAACACGCATGCTCGGAAAAAAGGACGAGCTGGAAGCGGTCGGTCTTATAAACCAGCGTTCGTAATGGAGAATTAACAATTGTGACGTGGGAAATTATGAAATCTCGAAATGCAGCGCACAATTCTCTTCTTCTTTAATGGGATAATGAAGCTGCTTTGGTAAAAATATAAAATATAGTGTTGCACCAAGTAAATAGATACCGAATATGTCACGTTTTAAAAATTACATACGCCTGTGGAAAGGCGCCAAACTGCGGTACCTAAAAATCTTCATAGGTGATGCTTTAAAGCTTTCATGCTTAAAATCTTCATAGGTGATGCTTTAAAGCCTTAATGCTTAAAATCTTCATAGGTGATGCTTTAAAGCTTTTAGACTTTGCAGGTTACCAGTTTGGAGTTATGCAGGAGGCCTGGCGCTAAACATTTGGCTCTCGCTTCGACATCTGTCGTGATACCTCACATGTGTGGTGCGATCACCATTTACATATGTGTGTAGGACTGATGTGCCTTTCACATTTGTGTGTGAGCACAGGAGAACATTTTAAAAAAATATACCGTATATTTTATTATTTACCTTATTTAACTTTTTACACGGCCCTTTTTTTTAAATCACTTTTATTTACTATTGCAAGAGAAGAACAACATCCCTTGTGATACTATGGGCTATGACAGGTCCTCTTTGTGGAAAAATCTGGGGTCTATTAGACCCCATGTCTCTCCTATGGCCTGCAAAGCATCTGATTAACCTGAGATTGGTTGGATCAGATGCTTTCACAAGCCAGTAACAATTTGTTTACATGACACCTAAACTGGGAGTGTTGAATCCTCGTCGCTTCCAGTTTCTGACATCACATAGTGGGAGGAACAACATCAGTTCCTCTCACTGTGTCCCAGGAAGCGGGTCCCGCAGGTTGCATCTTTACCTGACTCACCGGATGGGATGAATGAATGAATGAATGATTTGTAAAGCGCTGCAAATGCGAACTGGAATAGTCGAGTAAAGGCAGCGGTGGAGACGGGAAGGGGGACCCTCTTCCACCATCTGTAAAAGTAAGCAAACTTTCTATAGTCGCTCAGATTACTTTTACTTTGTGTAGAATTACTGGTCCTAAAAAATGATACCTGAACTTTGCTGCAGGTACAGGTTAATTGACAAATCTGTGTAAAAACAGATTCTTCCATTTTCTTCCCTACATTTTCTAAAAGCTTGTGGCAAAAATAACATTTTCAAAAGACTTACTATGCCTTTTAGAAAATACCTTGGAATGTTTGCTTTCTGAAATGAGGTCATATTTTTAGGTATTTGTACTGTCCTGGTGCTCCAGGGCCTCCAAAATGTGTTAGGTAGTGAGGAAATTAAATGCATAATTTAAGTTCCTTGAAAGACCAAAGGTTTTACTTGGATTTTGGGCCCCTCTATGCATCTACTGCAGGCTGTGAAAAAGTCTCATGTGGTATCCCCATACACAGGAGGTGTAGCAGAATGTGTTTTGGGGTGTAAGTATGCCTATGCTATGTGTGAGAAACAACTTGTTAAACAATATGTAAATCCAACATTTCATATTTCTAATACAGTCAGGTCGATAAATATTGGGACATTGACACAATTCTAATCTTTTTTGGCTCTATACACCACCACAATGGATTTGAAAAGAAACGAACAAGATGTGCTTTAACTGCAGACTTTCAGCTTTAATTTAAGGGTATTTACATCCAAATCAGGTGAACGGTGTAGGATTTACAACAGTTTGTATATGTGCCTCCCACTTTTTAAGGGACCAAAAGTAATGGGACAATTGGTTGCTCAGCTGTTCCATGGCCAGGTGTGTGTTATTCCCTCATTATCCCATTGACAAGGAGCAGATAAAAGGTCCAGAGTTAATTTCAAATGTGCTATTTGCATTTGGAATCTGTTGCTGTCAACTCTCAATATGAGATCCAAAGAGATGTCACTATCAGTGAAGCAAGCCATCATTAGGCTGAAAAAACAAAACAAACCCATCAGAGAGATAGCAAAAGCATTAGATGTGGCCAAATCAACTGTTTGGAACATGCTTAAAAAGAAAGACCCGGAAGACCACGGAAAACAACTGTGGTGGATGACCGAAGAATTCTTTCCCTGGTGAAGAAAACACCTTTCTCAACAGTTGGCCAGATCAAGAACACTCTCCAGGAGGTAGGTGTATGTGTGTCAAAGTCAACAATCAAGAAAAGACTTCACCATAGTGAATACAGAGGGTTCACCACAAGATGTAAACCATTGGTGAGCCTCAAAAACAGGAAGGCCAGATTAGAGTTTGCCAAACAACATCTAAAAAAGCATTCATTGTTCTGGAACAACATCCTATGGACAGATGAGACCAAGATCAACTTGTACCAGAGTGATGGGAAGAGAAGAGTATAGAGAAGGAAAGGAACTGCTGTCATGATCCAAAGCATACCACCTCAGCAGTGAAGCATGGTGGTGGTAGTGTCATGGGGTGGGCATGTATGGCTGCCAATGGAACTGGTTCTCTTGTATTTATTGATGATGTGACTGCTGACAAAAGCAGCAGGATGAATTCTGAAGTGTTTCGGGCAATATTTTCTGCTCATGTTCAGCAAAATGCTTCAGAACTCATTGGACGGCGCTTCACAGTGCAGATGGACAATGACCCGAAGCATACTGCGAAAGCAACCAAAGAGTTTTTTAAGGGAAAGAAGTGGAATGTTATGCAATGGCCAAGTCAATCACCTGACCTGAATCTGATTGAGCATGCATTTCACTTGCTGAAGACAAAACTGAAGGGAAAATTCCCCAAGTACAAGCAGGAACTGAAGACAGTTGCAGTAGAGGCCTGGCAGAGCATCACCAGGGATGAAACCCAGCATCTGGTGATGTCTATGCGTTCTGGACTTCAGGCTGTAATTGACTGCAAAGGATTTGCAGCCAAGTATTAAAAAGTGAAAATTTGATGGATGATTGTTAATCTGTCCCATTACTTTTGGTCCCTTAAAAAGTGGGAGGCACATTTACAAACTGTTGTAATTCCTACACCGTTCACCTGATTTCAATGTAAATAACCTCAAATTAAAGCTGAAAGTCTGCAGTTAAAGAACATCTTGTTCGTTTCATTTCAAATCCATTGTGGTGGTGTATAGAGCCAAAAAGATTAGAATTGTGTCGATGTCCCAATATTTATGGACCTGACTGAATGTGCCTGGTGTACCATGTACTTGTATGAAAAAGTATCCTGTTCTCTTTGTATCATTTCCTTTGTGTAAAATACCTGGTGTTTCTTCCAGTCCCCCTGCTTTCCATTAACCCTTTCACACCTGAGGGTAAAACAAATTTAAAAGCCTAAGCACAATTTTACAGTTTTGACATGTTTTTGTAAAAGCATACATATCATCACAACTACTTTGTACATTCAAGTGTATTGTACCTTGTTTTTTTTTCCAGGGCAAATTGGGTTTTCATTTGGTAGTAAATAGCTATGGATAGCCCTTGATTTTTTTCATTATCAAAGGAAAACTGGCCCAAAATAATAATAAAAAAAAAAAAAAATTTTAAAATGTAGTTGTATATTTAATGTTACTAGCATAACCTACCACCAAAGAACAACCCAAAATAAATTCTCCTGCTCCTGACGATTGCAGCTACACCACATATGTGTATGTTGTTTGTTGTTTGTACCCGTATTACAGCTCAGAGGCAAAAGTGCACATTTTGCTTTTTTTTTGTCCTACCTAAAACACACTGACACAAACTGACTTTAATTCTATTAAAAATAAAAAAATACTGCTCAATATACTGACCTTTGACCCTGACCTTGACCTTTGACCTTGTCCCAGACATTAACCCTGGCACTGACCTAGATCAAACCTTGATCTAGGTATTTTTTCTTTCTTTTTTATTTTCTTTTTTATTATTTTATTTATTTTTTAAAAAATTTTTACAAACACTTTTTTCTCTTTCTGCCATGTGGTACGCTCCCAGCACAAAGAGAGAAACACATATATGCAACCCCACGGAAAATAATCCCAACTCTGTGAGGTCGCATAAACAGTAACAGGGCCATAAATGAGTACACCCCTTTTGAAAAGTAAGATTTAAATCAAACTTTCAATGAACACAAGAACAATTTCCAAAATTTTGACAAAACTGAGTTTTATAGAACATTTTTTTAGCTCATTACATAAAAGTTAGGTTAATATGATAACTTAGATTACAAAATCTTCAGTTTTACTCAAATTAGGTGATGCAAAAATGAATAGACCCCACAACAAAAACTCCTCCATCTAGTATTTAGTATGACCTCCATGATTTGTAAGGACAGGACCAAGTCTTCTAGGCATGGAATGAACAAGTTGGCGACATATTGCAACATCTATCTTTTTCCATTCTTCAAGAACGACCTCTTTTAGAGTCTGGGTGCTGGATGGAGAGTGATGCTCAACTTGTCTCTTCAGAATTCCTCTTAGGTGTTCGATTAGGTTCAGATCAGGAGACATACTTTGCCACTGAATCACTTTCGCCCTACTCTTCTTCAGAAATGTAACAGTGGCCTTAGATGTGTGTATTGGATCATTGTCATGTTGGAAAATTGCAGGATGAGAAAAAGGGCACAGAGTGATGGCAGCATTTTCTCTTTCAATATAAAGCAGTACATCTATGAGCTCCGTGACACCATCAGCATTCATGCAGCTCCACTGAAAGACACTACCATCATGTTTAACTGTAGGCACCATGCATTTTTCCTTGTACTCCTCCCCTTTGCAACCCCATACAGTTTTGAAGCCATCAATTCCAAAAACATTTATCTTGGTCTCATCACTCCAGAGTACAGAGTCCCAATAGTATTCTCCTTTTTCAGCATGGGCCCTGGCAAATTCTAGGCTGGCTTTTTTGTACTTGGGCTTTAGGAGAGGCCTCCTTCGTGGATGACACCCATGCATGCTATCCCTCTGCAGTGTATGCCATATTGTGTCACAGGAAACAATCGCCCCACTTTGGCTTTCTACTTCTTTAGCTAACGGCAGATGGCGATTTTCTTCAACCCTTCTCATAAGAAGATGCTCCTGTCGAGGTGTTAACCTCCATGGACAACCTGGACAGCCCCATCTTTGTTACATTTTTATATCACTTTTGCTACAGTACTCTGAATGATAAGTAATGCTTTGCTGATCTTTTTGTAGCTTTCACCTTTCTTTCACCTTTCTTGTATAAAGATGTGCGAACAGTTCGGTCCGAGCTTAAGTTTGGGCCAAACGTTCGCTGTTCTGTCGTTCAGCGAACAGCCGAACAAACGGGTCATTCAACGGTTTGCAAGCCCTGATTGGCTGAAGCAGTGAACGCTTCAGACAATCAGGGCACAGAGCACTGTCAGAGTCATGATTGGACACTGTCATCATAACTTTATCCAATCATGGCTCATTCCCATCCCATAGTAAAAAAGTATTCTTTCAATGGCAGCCATTTTCAGTGTGATTTTGGCGTGGAGAGAGAAAGAACTCTCTGTTCAGTGCTATCAGTTAGTTAGAGTGCAATACTCTGCTATTTTGCTTCAATTGTCAGTGTAGAATATTAGTTTAGTATCAGTCTAGGGATAGTATGAGTGTAGTGAGGAGGACCATCATTCAGCTTTGGATAGTGTGCAGCTAGAGTAGGGACAGCTCAGATAGTTTCACTGTAGTGTAGTGAGACCTTGTCATTCATGCATACATTAGTGTGGAATAGGTACAGCTCATATAGTTTTAGTGTAGTGTATTGAGACCGTGCCAGTAATCTTTTATTAGTGTATAGCAAGAGTAGGGACAGTTTAGATAACGTCAGTGTAGTGACGGTTGAACACTGTCTATTTGATTGCGTTACTGTCCGTTTAACGCAATTTACTTCTGTGTGAGTTACTGCCAGTTTAACGCCATGTCATTTTGTGTGTGTTACTGCCAGTTTAATGCCATATAGTTTTACGTGCGTTACTGCCAGTTTAATGTCATTTACTTCTGTGTGCGTTACTGCCAGTTTAACACTATATAGTTTTGCGTGCGTTACTGCCAGTTTAACGCCATATAGTTTTGCGTGCGTTACTGCCAGTTTAACGCGATATCGTTTTGTGTGCGTTACTGTCAGTTTAACGTCATATCGCTTTGCGTGCTTTACTGCCAGTTTAACACCACATAGTTCTGTGGACGTTACTGCCAGTTTAACGCCATATCGTTCTGTGCACGTTACTGTCAGTTTAACGCCATATAGTTTTGCGTGCGTTACTTCCAGTTTATCGCCATACAGTTTTGCATGCGTAATGCCCCATACACACGGTCGGAATATCCGATGGAAAATGTCCGATTGGAGCGTGTTGTCGGACATTCCGACCATGTGTGGGCTCCATCGGACGTTTTCCATCGGATTTTCCGACACACAAAGTTTGAGAGCAGGCTATAAAATTTTCCGACAACAAAATCCGATCGCGTCAATTCCGACCGAGTGTGGCCAGTTCCGACGCACAAAGTGCCATGCATGCTCAGAAGAAATTCCGAGACGGAACAGCTCGGTCTGGTAAAATTAGCGTTCATAATGGATACAGCACTTTCGTCACGCTGCAATGTAAAAAATGGTTTAATACAGCGCACTCTCTTCTTCTTTATAATGTGAGAAGAATGAAGTAGTTTTGCTGCTCATATTCACACAGACTTCTCTCAGACTTCTTTCTTTATTATTTATCGTGATTCCCTCAATATATTTTGATTTGTCACATCTGACAAAATTTTTTTTTGTTGTTTTATTTTATTTATTTTTTTTAAAGGCTGTTATTTTTTTTTGGGGGGGGGGGTTGTATTTTTTCCAGGCTGATCTTTGTTTTATTTTATTTTTAGTTTTACTCCCTAATATTTTTGTGTGTGTTTTGTGTGTCAAGTTACCACAACACCATTATTATCTTGTATTATTTAATCTCAAGAAGGTTGCTTGGTGTTGGTGTCCCTTGTTAATTTTACATTGTATTTTTGAAATGTACCTGAAACCTCACAAACAAACTGTCCTTTTTTAAGGAAAACACACAGTGTTTTTATAATTGAAACAAAAAATCCTTTATTAAGGGCTCAGAACCAAACAAAGAGGGAGGCAACGCTGGAGAAACATCAGAAATTGGCGAAGCCTTGGACCCCCAGGGCACACATCAATTATTTAACATCAAAATTGATGGCCTGAGGAGTCCTTATCTAAGGGAGTGCAGTCTGGTCCAGAAGTCTCAGAGATCCTGAAAGCAGCAGATGACATGTGTGTCCCCAGGATGTGGTACTACAAGAGCCTGCATCTTTTGCCAGACCAGACTGGACCCAGGGTCATCACTCTCTGGTCTTCTTTCCACGCTTCCTTCCATGCTGTGGCTCTGGTGTTGGAGATGTGGCAAGAGGAGGAGTAGGACCTGGAGGAGGAGGAGGAGTAGGACCTGGAGGAGGAGGAGGACTATGTGTGAGGGCACAAATGTGGGTAGCAGATGTTATTTGGCCCCTCAACCCCTTATTGAGAGCTTCCAAAATTAAGGACTCACACAGGAGTCGTTGGCCCTCCTCCATCTGCAGCATTTTGCAGGCAGTTATGCAAGCAAAGTCCTCCTCCACAGTGTGTGGGCTTCTCAGGGCCTCTGTAGCCTTCCAAAAGAGGCCTATGGCAGCCTCCTCCAGGTTACTCATCTTCCTGCCACTTTGTCTTTGAAGGTGTAGGGTAGGGACCTGGATATCAGGCAGCCTGCTTGGCCAGGCCACCTCCTGGCTGAGACTTCCCTGTGTATGAAAGAGGGACATGGTTTTAGTTTTTGCATCATCAATCAATCACAATCATAAATTAGTACTCCAAACTAACATCTAGTTAACATCATTCTATTGGACAACCAGAAATATTTAGAGGAATGCTATACCTGGCTCAAGCTGGGCTCCTCCACATGTTGCTGCCTGGAAGGCCCAGGTTGGGCGTCAGAAGCCTCAGCTGGGGAGGAAGGAAGCGTGGAAGGAAGATTGGAGAGTGCTGGCCTGGGTTCAGTCTGACCTGCCAGAAAATGCAGTCTGTCATAGTACCACAGCCTGGGGACATAAATGTAATCTGCAGCTCCTGATCTCTGGGAATCCTGGACCTTCTTGTGCTCCCTTAGATAAGTACTCCTCAGGCCACCAATTAGGATCTTCAAATAGGTGATGTCTGCTTTGGGGATCACCGTCTTCACAAATTCCAACAAATTATCCAGCGCTGCCTTCCTCTTTGTTTGGTTCTTATATTCAGGGTGGTTTATCTCCCATAGACAGGGCAGCTCCCTGAACATATCAATGAAGATTGGCATAAAGTTCTTATCTTTCAAGATATCCATTTTTACTGCAAGACACAACACAAGACAAACCCTAATGTCAGCCTAAAGTCTTTTAAACTTGTGCAAATACAGGCCTCAATCTAGAAGCAGTATAGGCCCAATGTTAAATCTTACCTTCGTTATCACAATCGGCGCCTCCGTTACTCCTTCCTCCGCTCACAGTTCGTATGTACTACGCACGTGTGTTGCGCTTTATAGACACTGCGCATGCGTGAAACTCCGCCCGCCCCTGACGTTCTTTCTAGTCTATTCCCCGCCCCTTCTTCTTCGGCGCAGTGGGGAAGAGCACATGGCGGAGTCAGAGCAGGTGTCTGATATTTACACCAACGAGGAGGAGGAGGAGGAAAGCCCGGAGCCTGAAACATCCCGATCCAGAAGGAGACGATATAAGGCATCAAATATGTCTTTGGGGAGATGTTGGAGATGGTCGACATAATGAAGAGGGCCGACTATGATGGAAAGTATGGACCTTACCCCAACCCCAATGTCCGAAAGGTCAAGATCATGGCGAAAGTGGTCAAAAGTCAGCACCATAATTTCGGGGTACGTCGATCGAAAGATCAGCTCAGGAAGCGGTGGTCGGACCTGAAATTAAGAGAACAGGAGCAGTACAGAAAGATCCGGAGAGTGCTGCAAAAAAGTAAGTAGTTGTGCTGTGTTTCATATTCTTTTTGTCTTTATTACGTTCGTGCTGTTCCAGGGGATTTTATTAACTGTTTATCCAGTTTAAAATGTCAACTTTCATGTTCATGGGCACATTATTTGTTTGTATCAAACATTTTTCTTTCGGCCTATAAAACACCATTGTTTGGGCCATATGCATTTGCCAACATTTTTTAGGGCCTACTTGTCTGAAAATAATTTGGTTGTGTTTGTTAATAGAATGAAATGAAAACTAGATTCTGTGTAAGGAGAGGACACTCAGTAGCTGGTTACACATCTGGACGCTGGAGCACTAGTGTGGGACACAAGAACACCCTTTTTATTAGGGGGCCCACACAGGTGCTCCAGTGTATACTATAGGGGTGTCTCCATCTGTGAAGCTTGTACAAAACAGGTAAAGTATTGAAGCTTGACAAAGGACACTAAAAATTCTACATCTTGGAACTCTGCCAAAACAGACAATTGTACCCCACTTCAAAGCAATGTTTCATATTTATAGTTCTTCCCTCAAATATCTGTGTGCTAAGTATACGATTTTTTTTTTTACATAGGGGAGAAAATACTCAGAGGACACCCCTCATCCGAGGAGACCAGAGAACCCCCACCTCTGGAAGAAGGGGAAATCCAACCAAGACAAGAAGAGCAGGAGGAGGAAGACGTGATGGAAATTGGCACCACAACAGGTGAGTGTCTGCGACCACAGGCTCAGGTAAGAGATGGATGCCAGCATATTTATAATACATGGGTTTTTTTTGGTTTCTATCCTTTTAGGTGATCGTGATGTTGTGGATCCAGATCCTTTCACCACGGAAAGTGCACAGATCCTGATTGGGGAGATCATGGGGTGTAATAGGGACATCAAGAAAAACATCAATGATGTTCTTCAAAAAAATAAGAACATCACTGATGTTTTGGGAAGAGTTTAAAACCCCTCCAAATCCCTTTGTTTTATGGTGTACTACAATTTTAACATTTTTTGTCAAATAGTAGAAAAGCCAAATTTTGAAGATGCACATAGTGTGTCAACATGTGCTATCTTCCATCACGGGAGATCAATGGATGCGTTTTGGGGGTGCAACCCCTTCCTCAATAATAAAGTAGCTGAGAGGAAGGGGTTGCTCCCCCAAAACACGTCCCTTGATCCCCCGAGATGGCAGGTACCACATGTTGACATTCGTAAATTTGTGTGCATCTTCAAAATTTGGCTTTTCCGGGGGGTGACTTCACCCCATCTGAACGCAATATTAAACACAGTTCCTAAATACTCATGTCTGATATTGCCTTCAAGTTCTACCAAATGTGAACTTTGTAAGTTCAAGATTTGTGTCTTTCTTGTTGGTTTTAAACATGCCTGTTTTATCTTAAATGGACATTTCTACTTTTTCTAATGTGACCCCAAAAATTGTTATACAACAAACATGTTGGTTTGTTTTAAAAACCTTTTCTAAATGCACATGTGATTGTGCCGGTATTAAAAAGATTGTTAATCAAGAATGTGTGGATTATTGTCTCAACGCTACAACACTTTTGTGGTGCTCTAATTGCTGCTTTCTGTGACAAGGGGGGTTATTTCCTAAGGGCAAATCCACTTTGCACTACAAGTGCAGTTTCAAGTGCACTTGTAGTGCAAAGTGTCTTTGCCTTTAGTAAATAACACCCAACAGTGCTTTGTAAGGTTACACAATCATGCCATTTTCAGGACTCCACATGTTTCTGTCAGGGTCAGCTAAAACAAACACAAGCAGTAAATGTCACCAAAGATTTGCTTAATTTTTTTTTATTTGAAAAAGGTTTCACACATTGTCTGGCATATTGATAGCCCCCTACCCGCAAAGAATTCAAGGTATCTTAGCCAGACATCACGGGCACTCAGGGAGGGCAAGCCAGGACGGCCACTTTCAAGCGCCGTCAGGGTTTGTTCATTTTGAATTCCAGCCTCAGGCCCAACTGAGCCAGCATAGTTGGCAGAATGTTGCCGTAAAAAGTTGTGTAGAACACAGCACACCAGGATAATGTGATTCAGTTTGTACTCCGCCATATGTATGGGTGTAAGAAATAGGCGGAACCGGCTGGCCATGATTCCAAACGTGTTCTCCACCACTCTTCTGGCTCTGGCCAGCCGGTAATTAAAAACCCTCTGGTCCGGGGTGAGGGTCCTCATCGGGAATGGCCGCATAAGATGGTCCCCCAGCGCAAAGGCTTCATCCGCAACGAAGACGAATGGGAGTCCTTCCACATTATCTTCTGGAGGTGGCAAGTACAAGCTGCCATTCTAGAGATGCCTGTAGAACTCCGTCTGGGTGATGACTCCACCATCGGACATCTGGCCATTCTTCCCCACATCCACATACAGAAATTCATAAGTAGCCAACACCACCGCCAACATCACAATACTATTGAACCCCTTATAATTATAATAGTACGACCCCAAGTTGGGTAGTGGGATGATGTGGACGTGTTTCCCATCAATTGCCCCTCTGCAGTTAGGAAAGTCCCACAGCTGGGCAAAGTGGGGGGCCACAGTCTGCCATTCCTGTGGCGTGGAAGGAAACTGTGGAGGAAAACAAAAAAAATTAGTCTTTTTGCACATAAACATGGAAAGCAGATTAGACTCAAACATTCTTGGCCAACATCAAGATAACATTGATTTATGGGAATTTTTAAAGACCAAAGTATAAGGTACACCTATCATATTCCCCCTCCCCCCCTCTCATGGGCCATTTCTAACATTATAGGGGGGGAGCTCTTGGACAGGTAACCCTCTCCACTTCATTGAGGGATGAATGCCTAAATAATGTGTATTACTTGGAACAGCCCCTCCTTAGTTATACTAATGGCAACCCACTGGACAGGTAAGAAGTGTCATAATACAAAGATATAAATACAGACTGTACACATTTGAGCACATTTGGACATTCTGCTATTACCTATCAAGATAATAATAGGATACAAAAACTTGAAACAGTACTATTTGAAAGAATACAGGCAGGCCCTTGCACTACATGCTTTGGGGAATTCATCCATAAATCTGAGCACAAAAGAGATGGGTATAGTGTGTATGGGTTTGGCAAAGTCAGCAGATAGATGATTGAGGATAGATAGAGAATTGGTATCAGCTGACTTAGCAGTTAGGGGGAGGGAGGGTTCCAAATGATTTGGGGACCCCCCAAAAAAAGCCTCTGGCACTCTGCCTGAATTTAAAGCACAAATCAGATTTCAATACATTTTAGGGGTGTTTGGGGTAAAGCACTACTATGGAGCTGATAAAATACATTGTTAAGTGACTACATGAGGTGAATATAGGGCATGAGACCATACTGGGGAGGTAAGTGAAGGCAAATATGTATGAAGGACAACAAAAATAATTACATAAAAATCCAGCACGCATGAGGACAAAGGGGACATTCACAGCATAATCCAATCATGGTAATTAGGGAATGAGGAAAGAAATACAATATATTATCAAACATTAAATACAATAAAATGTGATATTAAAGGATAAATCTTACCTTAATATACTCCTTCTGCAGGACCTGGATGATGGCAGAACAGGTCTCTGGGATAATGATCCCCAGAGCCTGGGGGGAGATGCCTGTTGAGAACTTCAAGTCCTGCAGGCTTCTCCCCATCGCCAAGTACCGCAGGGTGGCGACCAACCTCTGCTCCGGAGTGATGGCTTGCCTCATGCAGGTATCCTGCCTGCTAATATAGGGGGTCAGCAAAGCCAACAAATGGTGAAATACGGGGTCCGTCATCCGGAGATTGTTCCTGAAATCATCAGGATTATTCTCGCGGATCTCACGGAGCAAAGGCATATGACAGAACTGGTCACGCTGAAGCAACCAATTCTTGGTCCATGAACTCCTCCCCACCCTGTTCATGGACTGGACTTGTATCAAGGTCAGGACCCCAACACCAAGCCCCCGCACAGCACGAACTCTACGAGGAGTACATATACGCAACATGGCTAGAAAACGGTCGGCTGCTCAGAACAAAGTAACAGAACGCACTGAAGAACAGCAAGGCCTGTGAAGAGCGACCTGAAAAACAGTAACGGGCGGACAAGATCGCACTGAATAGTACAATACGAACTGACTGCACACACTGAAGAGCAGATACAAACCCACAAGCCCAAACTGAACAGTAGAAAACGATCTGAAAACCACGAGTCTGAAAAAGCACGAATCGTCTCTCACCAAACTTTTACTAACACGAGATTAGCAAAAGGAGCCCAAAGGGTGCCACGCTTGGTTCTGAACTGGCCTTTTCTAGTCTCGTCGTATGTGGTGTACGTCACCGTGTTCTTGGCGATCGGAAATTCCGACAACTTTGTGCGACCGTGTGTACGCAAAACAAGTTTGAGCCAACATCCGTCGTAAAAAATCATAGGATTTTGTTGTCGGAAAGTGCGATTAATGTCCGACTGTGTGTACGGGGCATTACTCTCAGTTTAACGCCATATAGTTTTGCATGTGTTACTGCCAGTTTAACACCATGTACTTGTGTGTGCGTAACTGCCGGTTTAACGCCATATCGTTATGTGTGCGTTATTGCCAGTTTAATGCCATATAGTTCTGTGTGCGTTACTGCCAGTTTAACGCCATTTACTTCTGTGTGTGTTACTGCCAGTTTAACGCCATATAGTTTTGTGTGCGTTACTGCCAGTTTAACGCCATATAGTTCTGTGTGTCACTGTACATTTGGCGCATTATATTGCAGTATATTATAGTGTATCTGTGGAGTGTGTCTGTGTAGTGTGAGTACTCTAATTAAAGTGCACTAAACACCTCTTTACATTGATTAAAGTGCATCTACATACAGATTTCAACTTCTATTTTACATTTGCTTATAAGCACCGCCCCCTCCCTCCCAATAATGTCTGGGAGAACAACAAGGAGAGGCAGACGTTCCCTTGGCACTGTAAGGGGGCCAGCAACAAATGTGTCCACAGGTAAAGGTGAATGTGGTGGCCAGTCCTCAGACAGGGCATCATTTACTCTGTTTAGGGAGTTTGCCCATGCTATCCAGCCACAGCATGCAGAGGAGGTGGTGGACTGGCTTACTAAACCTTCCTCATCCTCCTCATCCTCTGTCACACAAGCAGAGATAAGTGTGCAGTCCCCTGCAGTTGCCAGAGTGGATAAACCTGCCTCCTTGTCCACATCTATTCCTGCCATAGCTCCAACATCAGCCATTGAGGAGTCAGCTGAGTTACTTTTCACCACAGTGTCAGCCACTTACATATATATATATATATATATATATATATATATATATATATATATATATATATATATATATATAGTTTATATATATATATATAGTTTGTAAACTTTCACACAGACTAAATAATTTACACTGATTTGAGTTATTTTGCCAAAGAAATGTAGCAGAATACAGTTGGCTTAAATTTATGAAGAACATTTTTTTATTTGAAAATTTCTATAAACAGAGACTAAGAAAAATGTGTTTTATGTTCAAAATGTTTGGTACTGTGACGGAACTTCTTGGGCAGCCTAACTAGGTGCTCCCTTTCGCCAACCAGTGCCTCCTGCCCTCCAAACTGGTCCGAGCAGACTGAGAGCTAATACCAGCACTTTTTACCCCAAACAAGGTACACAGACAAGATGTGAGGTAAACTCCAAAGGAATGACCCTTTATTAAAACTCAGACACATACTTTATACCCTACAGGAGGACAACCCCCCTGATCACATTACCCTAACAATACAAACTGTAAACAAGATTACAATTAACATAACTAAAGAACAGCCAACATCTACTATTAGATAATTAAACAACTAGCCATCTGAGTGACTCAGTACCCACTCAGACTAAGCGGCACCAAGCCCCTCACCCTGGATACAAAGTAAAATACACATTATCATAAACATAAACATCCCACAATGGTTTGCTTGCAAACAGACAAAACAATAGGTAAGTTAATTAGCACAATAAACACACACCAAACAGTGATCTCACCCCACCTTAGACTAGTAGGCAACAGACTATAGAAGGAGACCTACTTACAATAAACACATTATAGCAGAAGACACCAGACAAATTGCTTTGAGGTGATCACATTAACATCTGCTGTGAGTCTCACAGTGTGAAGCAGTCATTATCGGCCCTAAACAGGGACCCCAGGCCTAGAGTCCCAGAGTCTATGTGTCTTGTAGAGACATGGACTTGAATCCAAAGTAACATTATTCCAAGGGTCCCCCAGGCGTACACCTCACAAAGAGTAGTGTTCCCTTAAAAGCCAGGGCCCATAGTCAGCGTGTAAGAGGCTTGCTCCTAGTCCCCTCCTAATGCCTCGTACACACATTCCGAATATCGTGCGACCGATCGTACTACTGTTCTCGCTTAATAGTCGCAAGTAGAAATTGACTAGCTAAATAAAGTCACGAAAATTCTTGTACGACAGACAAAAAAATCGAAAGGGATGTCATGTGTTGTAATGTATTTGTATTGTATTTTCGGACGACAACTATACTGACTAAACGAAAATCGTACAATCTGGAATCGTACGAGGAAAATTTTAGTGTATGTCTGATCGAATAATATCAGATGAACGGTCGTGATTGGCTGTCGAAAGTAGTGTACACATGATCCGAATATCGTACGATCCTTCCTCGGACCACTGTTTTCGTACGATATTCGGCCTTAAAGCCCCTGTCCTGGTTAGGTCTGTTACAGGTACTTTTTGATTTATATAGCAAAAAAAAAAAAAAAAAATTGTGGCGATTAAATATCACCAAAAGAAAGCTATATTTGTCTCAAAAAAATGATCAACATTTATTTGGATACAGTGTTGCATGACTGAGTAATTGTGATTCAAAGTATGACAGTGCTAAAAACTGAAAAATGGCCTGAACTAGAAGGGGGTTTAAGTGTCCGGACTACTGAATTTAAATTTAATATATATAGAAGATGGTAGATGTTTGTGTACCAGAAAATTCTGAGATTTACGGGTTCTGCAACATCACTATGAAACCAGAAGGTGCTTTCAAATCCTACATAGGTAAGTAAAAAGATATACTATGATCCAATATCAACAACACATCATACACAAACTGAACTGTAGCACAAAATACATCAGAACTGTCTTCAAACACTGCAGCAAATTATATCTAATTTTAATTTCAAATTTGATTGAAATATCAAAATACGATTCTGTGAGATAGAAATCCCGGCATGCGTCAGAGAGGTGCTTTTAAGTGGAAACTTAGCCTAAAGTTTTCTGTGCTCACTCTTAGTTTTCAGCCTGGTAACTTGGAAATTGCTCCAGGCTTAGTTTCATTGAAATGTCAGTCAGAATGCAAATCTAAAGTGAATCAGCAACAACTTTATCAGATACTTTGTAAAGAGAATCCCCGGGGCTGTGTTGGTCTATCTATATCCAACATATAATGCTATTAAAATCCATAATGAAGAATGGTGACAGCTCCATAATATTGATGGTAGTAGGAACATATTTATGGCCATCCAATGCTAAAACCCAGTGTGCAGTCTATTCAAGTGAAGAATGAAAGGAAAGGGTTCATCAGATTGGCCCTCAAGGAACCTTTAAAAGGTCAGGAATGAGAGTAATGCCTGCTTGAACACAGCTGAGTGTCAAAATGAGCAAGCTTCTTATTGCCCTTTTATTGATCTATCCTCAGGGAGTTACTAAATTGAGAATTCCCAGAAACGAGTAATGGTTCTCTACATAGAAATTTACCAACACATACATTTATTAACATGGAGTGATTGAAAATATGCAACTTTGTTTACAGTTCATCATCAGAAATTACTTTACAGTAGTAGAAAATGCTCTAAATTTTAGTTCAGTATACAAATAATTGATAAAAACCATAAGAAGGGAAATAGTAGGAATGTTTTGACTATCTGGAAAGTGTTTAAAAAGTCACTAAAGTTGATTTACAGGAGCAAGTTTTTATTTATTCGATATACAGTATTTATGTTTACCTGCTTCATGTGCCTTCCATTTTGCTTTTAATATGTTTGCAAATTAAAGAATTTGACATTCAAATTGAAATATGAAATATGACATAGCAGGTACAAATGGCTAGTGTGTGGATTGCCCAGTGTTCAAGGAACATATCCACACGCTAGCAGCCAGACCCCCCCAGCATTTTCAGTTTTCACTATTTGCCCCAGTGCTGCAAAGGAGTCTTACCTGCTATACTTCTACATGGTTGCAGCCTGCTAGGTTGAAAAATAGGTCCTCTGCAGCCAGCAACAATAGACCCCTCAGCAACAGTAGACCCCCCAGTAGCAATAGATCTGCCTAGCAACAATAGAACCCCCCCCCCCAGTAACAACAGATCCCAGCAACAATAACACCCCCCCAGCAACAATAGATTCCCACAGCAACAACAGACCCCCCAGCAACAATAGACCCCAGAAGCTACAATAGAACCCCAGCAACAATACTGTAAATCCACCCTAGCAGCATTAGAGTCCAACAGCAACAATAGATCTCCCAGAAGCCAACATCAATAGACTCCCTCAACAGTAGATCTCTCCCATCAACAGCTGACCCCCCCCAGCAACTTAAAATCCCCCTAGCAACAATAGATTCTCCTCACCAGCAGTAATAGACCTCCACAGCCACAATAGATTTCCCCAGCAACAATAGATCCCCCAGCATATGCCCTTGGCATTACATACATCCCATGCTGGAGGTACTGGAACTGCGTTCCCCCGCATTTCCTCTGAAAAAAACCCTGGGCTTTCCACATAATACAACTTTTCCTAGTTTTCTTCTTTTTTTTACAATGTCATGTCTGCTAACAGAGGTTTCTGAGGTTATATTCTTAATGTGAAAGTTAACTTCCATTACTGACTTTTACCTATAGGTAAGCCAATAATAATGCTTACCTATAGATAGTGTAAATATCTCCTAAATGTGCACTGTTTAGGAGATATTTACTGTACATGCAGCCAGTGTGCTGTGACCGGCAGCTCACGCGCACATGTGTGGGAGTGACGTCTTCGCAACTCCCACACATCCGCAGCTCCCACAGTCCACAAACCTGGAAGCAAGACGGATAAAGATGGAAGTGGCCTCCAGCTCTGACGTCTTGGCGCGGGAGGGCTTTGTTTTAAGGTATGTTTAACATAATGTGCTATAATGCGATGCATACTAGCACATTATGGCTTTACCTTGCAGGGTAAGAAAAAGAAACATCCAGCGGTTTACAACCGCTTTAAATACAATCATACTTGCAGTGTACTGCTTTTATCACTTATTTATGTAACTAATTAGTTTAGTCCTTCAAATAGTATTGGTGCAGGTTGGAATTCTAGTGCAAGTGATCTAGATGCAATTGAAGAGCTATATTAATGTACTTGGGAAGAATTTTTACATTTGTTCCTAGACCAAGGGATGTTAATTTTTTTTTTTTATAAAAAGGAGAGATCTTGATGTGATGTTCTTTTTTTTACATGGTAACATTCTAATCACCAAATGGAAGGTTAAGATAACTGGATTTTGAAAACAATACTTGTTTGTTCTCAGTATACAGTAACTTAGTGTTTTGATGACAATCTGTTAGTGGCTGTAACGCAACAGTATGGTCTATGTATGCTCTGCTTTGCATTTCCAACAACAGATTTCATGTGTGTTCTACCTTTTTTCCCCAATGTCTTATTATTGGCCTGTGTGTACGCAGCTTTTGGCTAAATTCCCTGTATGTCCTGCCTTGTACTCTCAACATCTTAGACTAGCTTTTCTGTATGCTCTACCATCAATGTGATGGTACAGAGTCTGTAGCTACACTAAATGGTGTGAACACCCCTCCAAAATTTTGATTTCAGGTGTTTCTAGTGAAGGGTACTATTTTTGTTACAGCATACAAAGACATTTTAGGCTATTGTGCGCTCCCAACCCTTGTGGCAACAGTTGGGGGAAGGCCCTTTCTATTCACAAAGCCTGGTCTTTAAGGATATGGTTTGATGAATTTGGTTTGGAGCACATCAAGTGGTTTGTACAGAGTCCTGACCTCAACAATACTAAACATTTTAAACATCTTTGTGATGATCTGGAACACCACTGCACTTCAAATTCTTATAGAAGCCTTTCCACAAAAGTGGATATTTTTAAAGCCTCAAAAGAATGCTAGGCTATGGGGTTGGGGCAATTCTATATAGTGAACCCCCTTGGGAACCACTGGTTTACTTGGTGGTTCTTTCCCAAGTTCTGTGCAATAGCAGTCAAGTACATAGCAACACACCTCTCACTCCAGCTCAATAAAGCTGAGTGAACTATAACAGGGAATGGTAGCGGGATGTAAGATATGCCAAAATGCTTAATACAGGTTGAGGAGGACATATTATAATCAGTAGCAGTAGAACAAAATTGTCCTAGGCAATCTGTGGGTGCACAGCTGGACCTATGCAGAGGTAGGTAGCACAAGTAGATAAGGGCTTGGAGAATCTATGGGTGCACAGCTGTAGACCATGCAGAAGTGGGTAGCACAAATTGTTAGAGGCTTGGAGAGTCAATGGTGCACAGCTGTGGGCCATGCAGAGGCATGTAGCATAGAGGCTATACTCACAGGGTCCTGGCTCTCAGTCAGTCCTTAGATCCAGCACTCAGTTTAGGAGGGCTCCAGGGGCAAGCAGCCCCCTAAAGCTCGCAATTCCTTCCCCACTCTTGGAACAGACAATCTGCTCTGAACTCGAGCCTATTTAAAAGAACCCACCTTCTGGGCACACCTCCCTAGGGATTGGATACGCCCTACTAAATATTCAGGTCAAGTGTCTGATTCCTCTTGCTCTGATCTCTAGAAAATGTTACCAGAGTTAGCAGGAGGTAATCAAACTCACACCCTGAGGAGTCCTGAACCAACTAAACCAAACAATTCTGGCTCCTGTGATTACAACAGAAGCCCAAAAACTAAATTTACTTAGCAGCCTGGCTAGGAGGGGTGCTACATCTACAGTATATTAATGCCTGTGGTTTTTGACTAGGATGTCCAACATGCTTTTGGCTAACTAGTGTAGATCGCAAGGCAAGAAGAATAGGTCCAATGATGCTGAAGATATGAAGGCTAGATGAAAAGTGTAGAAGGAAACTGAAAAGATAAAATCACAGGCCTTATTATTGAAAACCAAAGCAAACTTGTTGTTGCCCATGCCCAATACAGGTTGAAAGATTGGTGCTTACTAGGGATGAGCTTAAGGTTTGGTCTAAACACAAATTCAGACGAAACTTTGGCTGTTTGAGTATTAAGGCGAGCACACATTTGGACACCCAGATCCCCCAATGTGAATTTAAAGTGTAAATAACAACAGACCATTTTTGATATGTCCTTTAAATAAAAAACAAATTCTCCAAGATGTACACCCATCATCAATCATGTCATCCAGTGATGCAAGTGGCAGGGCAGGGTCTTCTTGTTGAAATTATTTACAATATATAGACACATCTGTGTGTGGGTTTTTTTTTTTAACACTTTTGGGTCTGGCATAGAATTTGGGGGGAACTTCACAATTTTTTGTGGGTGACCCTTTTAAATTTTATACTAGACATGTAGGGCCTGTTATGAATTGGAGGGGCCCCATGCTTTTTTTGTGTTGGGGCCCCATGCTTTTTTGTGTTGGGCTGCATGTTTAATATTTCACTTTAAGCATTACTTAAATTGTTGCTCCCTGCCAAACAGAATTTAAAAACTTGTTTTTGCTTTGGTCCAGGTTGACCAGGACAGTGCCCAGCCCCTAATGTCATTTTTTGTCAATCTTGCCTATTCGCCTGGAAAATGTCCATAACTACTTTTTTTTAACATTTGGCTCCTATTGATTTCTAAGTTGGAATGAATTGGCACCCAAAATTTAGTATTGCTGGAACTGAACCCAGATACATTTCGTTCATCACTAGTGCTTACATCTTGATAGTTTCTTTGAGTATTTTTTTTCTATTTACCGGTACTTTTTATAATGTGGGCAAATTGCTTTACTCAAAAGGGGGTAGGAAGAAGGGCTTTATAGGTAAACATTACAACTAGAGTTCCTTAGTAACAAAGGTAACACATACACATTTTTAATGAAAAGGCAAAACTGAAATGAGATGAATAAGCATGAACCACAACATGAGCACAGCTAAGCAGTAATGAGCTTATTATACAATAAGGATTAGAACAGTAATAACAGATAACTAAAAGCTAATGTTTAATTTACTATAAAATAGTATGTTGAAAAATGAAGGAAACATGTATGTTAATAAAAAGCACATAGTCAGGCTTGACCTTAAATATGTAAAATAAATAAATCGTGCTCTTCACATTTTATAATATTTGTGGGGTGACCTTTAAAGCTAAATCTTCAGTGCCATTAATTTATAATTTTATACAAGATTAGACATGTAATAGTGTGTTAAATGGCTGTAGTTGGCATGGAATACACAGTTAATGGTGCAGAAAAAATTAATGATGTCACATATGGTCCAGCTTAACTAAAAAATATAATTGTAAAGAACTAAGCCACACTTTATTTCGCTGTTTCTCCATCAATATGCTAACTGTTGCTCAGCTCTGCCTCTTTCCTGACTGTTTGCCATGTAGATTATTCAGTGGCAATACCTTATAATAGAATGCACCAAATACAAGCTCCTCATTACCAGAAAAGGCTGGAGGAATAAAATTTATTTACTTTTACAAATATAAAATATAACACAATTACCAGCCTTCGGGTACTGAAGCTATTAACATTATGTACAGTGTGTGTGCAGTATACAAAGCATTTTCTATTTTTACGAAATGGAGTACATATAATGCATTACAAGCTAAGCAAAGTCTGATTCCAGCCAATGATTTTCTTGTATAAAATAGGGAGAAGTTAACATTTCTGGTAAGTTTTTCTTTTCAATGTGACACAGTAGTAGACAAAATCACCAAGGATCCCTAAGCGAGACCATTTAACTACTGGTCTAAAAGTAAAAACTGGCCTAAAGGTAAAACCTATTATATGTGTATAGATGACATCTAGATCCAAGTGAGCTGTGTTCAGGTGTACAAGACCTGCAGCGGCGCTGTCTATCCAAATGGTATTTTTACACCTGCTATGATGCCTGTTCAAGAAATGAGTATCTCAGAAGGCACAGACTGCTGTAAAAACATTGTCAGAGGTTCTAACCCTTCCCACTCCACTAAAAATGTTTTCGTCAGTTTCCCATCACTACCTGCCCTAACAAGTATTGAACAGATAACTACTAGGGACATATACAGCAATAAAAACCTGACAGAGGTTCAAACCAACCTCAAAAATAAAATAAATATGTTTGTCTGGAGTTAGGCTTCAAGATAGTTGTGTGTCTAGTGAACATGGCAAAATCTATTTTAAACATTAAACTCATAAAATAATAGACTTATCAGAGTGGTCAGGTATACAAGTAATTTTCAGTTTGGCAGATACCTACAGTACATAAACATGCACATCTGGATTGCTGGACAGTGAATGTTTAAGTCAGCAGGGAAATAGAGAGAAGTCTGTCTCTTGTCCTGGCTTATCTAATTGAGAGCCTGTAGTGATCAGCCAAAAATATTCAACACAGCTGTTCTCATTTTGCCTAGATTGCTTAATCCAGAAAATGCTAATAGTTGTCTCATGTCAATGATTTTCAAAAAAGTACCAATAGAAGAAAGGATCTTTCTTTGAAAGCTATCATTCGTTTTCTTCTCTTTTTTTATATTATGCATTGACTAGTGAAGAGATGTAGTGCATGCACAAGCGCTAGACATGTGCACACTGAAATATTTCGTTTCTGAATTTCGTTTTCGTCCCAAAAATACATTTATTTAGTTACTCCCAAAATTCGTTTTTATTTATTTTGTTTCGTTAAAAAATGCATTTGTCCGAAAATCCGAAATAATTAAGGTCGAATCTGTCATTGAAGGCTTATGGTGTCTGTTGAATGTTCTAAGAAGATTCGACGGAGCAGCTAAACTGTATGAAATCACAATCGTACATTTCCGGTCAAATGTTCCACCTACAAGCTATTGTAGAATTCTAATGTTGTATGACACTAGTAATAATTATATTTATTAAAACAACTCTGCCCCCAGCTACATCACTAGCCTAGTCTCAAAATACCAACCTAATCGCCACCTCCGTTCCTCCCAAGACCTTCTGCTCTCTAGCTCCCTCATCACCTCCTCCCATATCCGCCTCCAGGACTTCTCCCGAGCCTTGCCCATCCTCTGGAATTCGCTACCCCAATCTGTCAGACTGTCTCCAAATTTATCCACCCTAAGGCGATCCCTGAAAACTTTCCTCTTCAGAGAAGCCTATCCTGCCTCCATCTAACAACTGCACTATTTTCTCCATTAGCTCATCCCCCACAGCTATTACCCTTTTGTATAACTTGACCCTCCCTCCTAGATTGTAAGCTCTAACGAGCAGGGCCCTCTTATTCCTGCTGTATTGAATTGTATTGTACTTGTATTGTCTGTCCTAATGTTGTAAAGCACTGCGCAAACTGTCGGCACTAGATAAATCCTGTATAATAATAATAATAATAATAATTATTACTAGTCAACCAACATTAGAATTCTTCTATAGCCTATGGGCGGAGCATTTGACTATAAATGTCCACTCGCGGAGACTGCTTTGTCGAGTCTTCATGTCAAATCTTTTCTCTCTATGTCGAATAATCTTGGACTTATAGAGTTAGGTTAGGCACATTCAACCTTTTTTGCTATTGTCCCTTTAATGTTGAATCTTTTTTCTCTATGCCAAATCTTTTCTCTCTATGTCGAATCTTTTCTCTCTATATCGAATCTTTTCTCTCTATGTAGAATAATCTTGGACTAATAGAGCTAAGGTTATGCACATTCGACCACAGGTTCGATGGATACAGAACACTATTGTCAGCGTCATGTCGAATTTCCTATCTATATCGAACTGTTGCCGCAACTAAAACGAAAATAAAGCATTTGTTTATGATCTTTCGGTTTTCGGATTCTGCACGTTCGTTATCATTTGTCAAAACGATAACGAAAATACCGAAATTCAGACGAAAATGCATTCGGACGAAAACGAATGCACATGTCTAACAAGCGCTAGGTCTGCCCCTTTAGGTTTATAATAGGCAAGTCAAACTTGCAGCATGTACAGTATGTGATCAAATCTCACTGTGGAACAAGTAAGGGAGGTTGAATTTTTAATCCAGATAAGGCTACTTTTTTTTTCTTTTTTGAAAGCCCATGGCGTGTGAAACACACTCAAAAACTTCACCCGGTACCAAAAAAATGTGCACATACATAAAAAGTGAAACACAAAAAAGTGCAACGGGTACACAAGCCCTCTAAAATCAGAGGGCCTTGCCCTGAATCTCCCGGGGCGTTAGGCTCATGACGGGGACAAGGGTACTTACACTTGGTCCATCTGGCCAAGACCAAACGGACCCCTTTCTCTGGAGGGACTGCTGAAACAGACCCCCCCAAGTACTCGGTGGGGCTCCCCCAAAGTGAGACCCCATGAGAGAAGGCAAACCAAGCCAGAAGGCCATGTCCACCCCCTCCCAAGACTTTCAGGAAAGGCCCAAGGATCTGCAACCCTACTCATCACACAGTGCAAAAACGTGTACAACACAAAGATACAAAAAGTGACACACAAAGGAAATAAATAAAAAGAAAGTGGGGAAGAAGGAAGTAGAAGAGAGTGAAAAGGTGGCCATTGTGCAACACAATGGCCAGGCCCTCCGGCCAGGAATAAAAAATTCCTCTGCTCCCAGCCAAAAGGCCCCACCCAGGAGGCAGGTGCAAAAAAAGTGTGTAATGGTGCAGTGACCGTGGTACCTTAAATCAAAGTGACCCTCACTCACAGTGATCTTCAGGCTTTCGTGACCAACCCTGACCAACGACCCAGACCACAGCAGCCCCTACCCCAGGCAGGAAGGCCTGAAGTTCTGGAAGCTTAGGGAGAGCCCGGACCTCAAAAAGCTCAACCCTCGCTCCCATCACTCCTACCTAATTACATTTGGGAAGTACTAATCGCTCAGCCCCGGTGCTATCTCTCCCGAAAAACTGTCCGGAGCTAGAACTACCCCAATCTAGGCCAGAAGGCCAGGGACCCTGGACCCTCGACCCTCTGGATGAGACCCAGATTTAGCACCCATCCTCACCAGGATAACCCTTCCGGATGGCTCGGACTCGGCCCCTCTGACGTCCAGACACCGGCACTGCCGAACCATCCTTCCAGGTCCAATTACACCATTGGATTTGCATGTGCCCTCCCCACACTCGGGAGTTGCACAGCGCCTCCTCTGGAAATTGATAAGAACAGATTTTTTTTAATTGAAAATGTATACTTTATTTTGCAAGAAAATATACAAAAAACAAATACTTAAACAGGGTACATTCCAATCTGTACTGCGACGCAGCGCATAAATACACTACATAACAATACATTGCCAAGCATACAAATAAATTACATTCATCCTGCGGTATGATGCCTAATGTGTTGTGCAGAGTAATTATACCTCGAAACATCACATCATGCATGACGCCACATTACCCTGAAAGCATTACTTCAAACACATGTCACAAAAGTCAGGTCATACAGTATAATAACATTCAAATGTGCAACGGGTGTGTTGGGGGGGGTGGAGAAGGTGGGGTAGGGGAGGGAGAAAAGAGTTCACAGGCCCGAAGCTTTATTTGAACTGCCAAAGGATACACGGGTGGGAGGGGGGGGGATGGGGAAATCTTCAGACCTCCTCTTCCTCCTTGAAGTCCATCAAGTGATAGTCTCTGAGCAGACTGTGAACCAGTCTGCGGAAACTCACAACCTCGGCATTGCTCAACAGATACTGCCATATAAGTACCGCACGCTGACCGATTGCGCCACTGGAGCGCAGGATTCAACTGAATCTTTGCTTCTACATGGAATTGACGTTAGCCTCCATCGAGGTAGTTCCATTTGCCCAATTCCCCTCCCTCCAGACCCTACATCCTATCACTGTGGGACAGATTGGTTCAATCTCTGGATAAAACCAAAGACCAGGTTGCATTTGGCCTAGTGGCTCAGCAATCCAGTTGTAGATGTTGGAGGAATCCCATGTCCCGGCCAACATTCTGGAGCTCTGGGCAATATGGCTGTCACTACATTGCTACAATTCTGGAAATCCTGACTGGATGGTCTTTTCTCCCTTGAAACGCCTTCCTCATCTCATCTGCTCAGGAGGATCAAGATGAAGGGCATTCTTTTGAATCCTATAGCTCAGAACTGGCCCAGGCAGATGTGATACTCTGACCTGATAAGACTCCTGGTAGACACTCCTTTGTCTCTTCCTGATTGACCAGATCTTGTGTTCTAAGGACTGATTTATCTTCCTGCTGTAGTGCTGTTAAGCATGGCTGGTAAATTCCAGGTCTTAAGGAACATGGGCATCTCTGACTCAGTGATCACCACATTGTTAAAAGCCAGGAAGTCCACTTTACTTAAGCTCTAGGATCCTATATGGAAGCACACTGTACAGATGATACACTGCTGCATCATTTGCTGTCTCTTAATTCTTAATGAAAGCCCAATAGAAATTAGCCAGCGGCAGGACAGTTTTGCATTTATGAGAACAAGGACAACCTACAGCTACCTGAAACAAAAAATATTTATCAAACTGAAACAAGTCAGTTAGGGGTGCTGCTGCTGTATGTATTTCTAGCTCATCGTAAAGGAAAAAAATCAATTTCACAACCAAATATTCACTGCCAGTGTACACTGTAACTGAGACTGTCCCTACTGTTTCATAACACGGCATGTAGATTTAACTACTTGAAGACCGTTCCTATTCTGACACCTCTCTCCAACATGTAAAAATCAATATTTTGTTGCTAGAAAATTACTTACAACCCTCAAACATATATATATATTTTTTAAAGCAGAGGCCCTAGAGAATAAAATGGTGGTTATTGCAATGTTTTATGTTACACAACATTTGCGTGTTGCCCTCCAAGCCACATAAAAAGACCCTCTTCCCGCTTTACTGTATTTTTGTAAAGCTTTTTGGTTTGGTAAATTTACCTCATGGCAGTGACCAACTCACCATAACATTTTTTTGACAGTAGTTTGCCTATTAGCCCTACAAATGGGCAGAATTTCATAACAAGAATTATACCAATAGACTCAATATGTTTTGCCTCTAAGTTTGAACCTTCAGGGAATCAAACCTGGGCAGGTATGCCCATCACTATTGTTAAACACATGTATGGCTTCAAATGGCTTTCAATAACATTTGCTGTTGTTCTAGATTTAGGCTCACAATAACTAAACTCATCTGAATAAAACTAAAATCTTATCAATGTATTATTTTAGACACTGAGAGTTTAGGAGTTCCAAATGAAACCTACAATGCATTTTTGGAGTCAACAGAGCAGAAAAAAAAATATTTTAGGCATATCCACCACCAATGATATTTCAGCTATAGATGAAGACTGGCATTTTTAGCCTCCCTCTGACATTTCTAAGGGACTACAGTAGTAAAACATTCATGCCAAAGTTGCTGTCTCTTTTTCTACCCACCAAGGATGTTGTTGCCAATTTTTGGTTATTTTCCCTTTTTATGGTCTCCATAGTGAATAATATAACAAGTAGAACTTTTACTAACAAAATCAGAACAAGCATACAGTATGAACATTTTATTTTTAACACTTTTATATTTAGGCAGCTTCTGTATGCAATGGAAGGGTTGGCATTCATATTCATGTTGCTATTTCGTATTGCCTGTCACTATGACAGCTATAGAGCATATCATAGCTAATGTTTGCCAATTAGAATGAAGTTGACAAACACTAAGTTGCTGTGTGTACAATTACCAGTAATTATTGAGTTACATCCAGAGCATAAGATGTGCAATTTACCTTTGGAAAAAACATACAATCTCTGTATATTTCATAGTTATACAGAGTGTAAGATTGTCTTATTTAAGCAAAGCATGGACTGCATGCTTTAAACAGGATGATGACTATAAAAATAAAGGAAAATGAGAACAAAAAAATGAAATTACTGACTCAGAATTATCTTTTCATTATTCCATAATATAAAAAGTAAAGTGTGATCGGTTACTATTGGCAAGAATAAAACTTTTCAGTTTTTTTGTAATGAATCCCTATATGTATCTTTTTTAAGCATAGACATTCAGATATAGCACACTTGTACAAATGAAGTGCATCTGCGTTATGCAGAGGAGGATCACAAATACCTGCCATTATATTTATGTCCTAAAACCTTGGTTAAAATGTAAAGTAAAAAAAAAATTCCTTTATAAATTCGTATGTAGTCAATATGAACATTATAGCGAGAGACATAGACTGTAACTACTTTAACAAATATACTGTATGTACCTTATATATAAAGATGTCTGACATATATCTGGTTGCCATAGACAATATACTTGAATTATTATACATTTATATTAACTCTCATTGTGAATCATTCATTATTTATCTTTCTACTTATCTGTCTGTCTGTCTGTCTGTCTGTCTGTCTGTCTGTCTGTCTGTCTGTCTGTCTGTCTGTCTGTCTGTCTGTCTATCTATCTATCTATCTATCTATCTATCTATCTATCTATCTATCTATCTATCTATCTATCTATCTATCTATCTAACTGTCCCATTTAACCACCTATCTATTTAATTGGGTATCATACAAAAATAATATTCAGTTCTTATTATATATTTATGCAATACTAAAATCACTAACACGTTAATAGCAGTGTTCAGTAAATGTGGGTTTCACACTGCTTGAGTATATTATTAGCTTCCCAAATGCTTGAGTATGTAAAAGGTTTCCTTATATGTTTCTATGGAGACTCAGCAGACCAATGAATCTTAAACAAGCATGTTTTTAAAGTGAGTTGGCAGAATCATTCTTTGTTCTGGCTATCTAGCAGATAAATGTAGCCACTTTTGTGTTGTTGCAATTAATACTTTTCATTATTATCCTCCAAAGCAATTGCCATATGTATTTAAAATATGAACATTTGTTATTCTTGCTAAAGGATTAGCAAAGCCTGAATGTTCTTATAAAAGTCAGCTTCTATCCAAGCCTGAGATTTAAAAAACAGACATAATCAGGAAAGCCTGAGACTGATGGAAATGATGGCACACTAGTGAAAAGGATGGCATTAAAACAAGCAAGATTCCAACTTGTATGGTTCTAGTACCAGTCAGATGATGAAAATTGACAGGTTGCTAAGGGCACTATGCCTTCCTCTTCCTTACCTGCACTTTTTCAGCAAGTAGACAATTACCAAGAGTATCCAGGATATATAACATGTATGGAAAGGTCAGTTCCCAAATAAGTGATTGGTTTCCATGGCAAGCTTTCAAATAACTGTTATTTTAAAAAAAAAATACATGTTAACGTATTGGAAAGTATACCACTTTCACTTTCTTGCCTTTCTGTTTTGATAAATAACAGCTAACTGTGAGTCTGAGGGAAGCATCACTAGTAACACTGCTGCAAAATGTATCACTTTCTGCTGTCACCAGAGGTTTGACTCAGCTGAATACCAATGTAGTTCTGCCATTTACTTAACCTCCAAACAAGCAGCTCCCCCTCAAGACCAACCATCGCTTCCACCCACCATTCAACTTACAGAGCAGCTACACTAACACTAAATGCTGCGTACACACAATCGGATTTTCTGACAACAAATGTTCAATGGAAGCTTGTTGTCGGAAATGCCGACCATGTGTAGGCTCCATCAGACATTTTTTGTCTGAATTTCCGACAACAAAAATTTGAGAGCTGGTTCTCAAATTTTCCCAACAACAAAATCCGTTGTCGGAAATTCCGAGCGTGTGTACACAATTGCGACGCACAAAATTCCACGCATGCTCTGAATCAAGTATGAGACTGAAGTGCTCGGTCTGGTAAAACTAGCATTCATAATGGAGATAGCACATTCGTCACACTGCACGTTTTTTAATCTTTTAATGCAGCGCATTCTCTTCTTCTTTAGAATGCTAGACTAATGTTGTTTTGCTGCTGATGTTCACACAGAGTTCTCACAAACTGATTTCTTTATTATTTCTTGTGATCTCATGAAGAATATTTTTGATTTTTTTTTCATCAGATCTCCATAATAATGTTTTGAATTTCTTTTTATAGTGAACTTTTTAAAAAATTTTTATGAAGATCTCCTGTTTTTTTTAGTTTTTTTACTACTGATCTCCATAATATTTAATTTTGTTTTGTGTGTCAAGTTACCACAACACCATTATTATCTTTTATTTTCTGACCTCAAGGAGTTTGTTTGGTGTTGGTGTCCCTTGTTAATTTGTCATTGTCTTTTTGAAATGTACCTGCCTACTCACAAACAAACTGTCCTTTTTGAAGTAAAACACATAGCCAAGCATTTGTGAACAAAAAATAGCCATTTATTATGAGTCATAACCAAATAAAGAGGAAGGCAACACTGGATAAACTTGTGAAATTGTCGAAACCTATGTACCCCAGGGCACACATCAACTATTTTACAAAAAAAATTGGTAGCATGAGGAGTCCATATAATAGTGAGCACAATCCAGTCCAGGACTCCAAGAGATCAGGAACAGCAGCAGATGACATATATGTCCCCAGGCTCTGGTCATACAACAGCCTGCATCTTTTGCTGAACCAGACTGAACCCAGGCCATCACTCTCTTGTCTTCCTTACACGCTTGCTTCCAGGCTGTGGCTCTGGTGTTAGAGTTGTGGCAGGAGGTAGAGGAGGAGGAGGAGGATGACAATGGTTGAACTCACAAACCTGGCTTTGGCTTGTGAGTTCGCCCCTCAACTCCTTATTTAGGGCTTGTAAGATAACTTCCTCACAGAAGAGGCGTTGGCCCTCCTCCATTTCCTGCCTTTTGAAGGCTGCCATGCATGCATAGTCATCTTGAATATTGGGGGGGTTCTGAGGGCCGCAGCAGCCTTCCGAAATAGCCCAAGTGCAGCCTCCTCCAGGTTACTCTTCTTCCTGGGCCTTTTTTTGGAAGGCGGAGGGGAGGGACCTGGGATTCAGGCAGGCTACTGAGCTCGTCCACCTGGCTGCCTCTTACCCCCGCCACCTCCTGGCTGCCACTTTCCACGGCTCCTCCTGGCTGAGACTTTCCTGTGTATGAAAAAGGGACATAGTTTTAGTTTTTGGTTCATCAATCACACACCATTTTGAGCTCATGACTGTTGCAAATTGAATGTTAACAAATATAAAAGACTATCATTCTGACCCCAACATTTTTCATTCTTGTCCCAATCATTTGTGGCCACTACTGTCTATTGATATGTAAAACACTTTTTTAAATCAGAAATTAGTGATCAGTAATAACATCTAGTTAACATCATTGATTTTTGGACAAGAAATATGTTGAACACTGCTATACCTGGCTCAATCTGGGCTCATCCACATCTTCCTGGCTGGAAGGCCCAGGTTGGACATCGGAAGCCTCAGCTGGGGTGGAAGGAAGCATTGAAGGAAGACTGGAGAGTGCTGGCCTGGGTTCCCTCTGGTCTGCCAGAAAATGCAGTCTGTCATAGTACCCCAGCCTGGGAACATAAATGTCATCTGCTGCTGCTCCTGATCTCATGGAATCCTGGACCTTCTTGCGCTCCCTAATATAAATGCTCCTCATGCCACCAATTGTGGCCTTCAAATAGTTGATGTTTGCCGTGGAGATCTGCGGCTTTATGATTTCCAACAACTGATCCAGTGCTGCCTGCCTCTTTCTATTATTGTTATAAAAGGGGTGGTTTACCTGCTACAGACAGGGCAGCTCCCTGTTCATATCAATGATAATGGGAATAAAGTCCTGATCATTCAATAGATCTATTTTCTCTGCAAGACACAACACAAGACAAACCCTAATGTCAGGCTAAACTCTCCTAATCCTGTCCCAATATAGGTCTCAATCTATAAGCAGTATAGGCCAAGTTAAAATTGTACCTTCGTTATCACGATCGGCGCTTCCGCTACTCCTTCCTCCGTTCACAGATCGTGCGTACGACACATGTTACACCTTATATACACTGTGCATGCGTGAAACTCCGCCCACCCCTGACCTTCTATCTAGTATATTCCCTGCCCCTTGTCTTTCAGCGCAGTGGGAGAGCACATGGTGGAGAGACAATAGGTGCATGAAGACACAACAACAAAAGCCCGGAGCCACGAATGTACTGATCCCGGAGGATATTTAAGGCCTCAAATAGGCCCTTTGTAGAGATGGTGGAGATGGTGGACATCTTCAAGAGGGCTGACTATGATGGGAAGCATGGACCGTACCCAAACCCAAATGTGAGAAAGGCCAAGATCATGACTAAAGTTGTGAAAAGTCTGTCGAAGAATTTTGGGGTATGGCAATCCAAGGATGAACTGAGGAAACGATGGTCAGACCTCAAATTGAGGGAGCAGGATCAGTACAGAAGAATCAAGAGAGTGCTGCAAAAAAGTAAGTATTTTGTCGTGTGTTCCTATTCTTCTTATTACGTTCGTGCTGCTCCATGTGCTTTTCTTTACTGTCGTACAGTTTAAAATGGCAAGTTTCAGGGCACAGTAATCGTTCGTAGTAAACATTGTTCGTTCTCCCACTAATACAATGTTTTTTGCAGATGCAGGTTAACTACATTTGGTCATGCCTATTTGTCTTAAAAGATGTTTAGTACATTGTTGTCTAGATGGGTTTGTAACTAACTCCTGTGCTCTGTATTTATGGACACTGTTTATCTGTATTTACTATTTCTATATTGTTTTCTTTTTTGTTAATTTAAATTTTTTTTCTGTTATCATTATGTTTTCTTTATTAGTGCATTGTGCATTTTGTAACACATTTATATTTGTCCTTTTATAACCCAATTAAAATACAATAAAAAAAAAAATATATATATATATATATATATATATATATATATATATATATATATATATATATATATATATATATATATATATATATATATATATATATATGTGTGCTAAGTATACCTTTATTTTATAATAATATAATAATAATAATTAGGGACCCCTAACCTCCTAAAGAAGGGGTAATTCAAAAACAACAACCAGAGGATGTAGAGGAAGAAGAGGTTTATGAAGTGGGTGAAATAGTTATCACAACAGATGACTGTCTGAGACCACAGCTTCAGGTAATAGATGGATGTCTGCATATTTATAATACATGGTGTTTTTTTTTTTTAGGTGATGTGGATGTTGTTGAAGAAGAAACACATTTCACAAGTGCAAGTGCACAAGTCCTCATCAGGGAGATCATGGTGTGCAATTGGGATTTACAGAAGATCAAGGAAGACATCAATGATGTTGAAGAAAGACTCAAAAACATAATTGATGTTGTAGGCAGAATCAAAAATACACCAACATTTATCAAATTCTTTCTATTTTTCTAACCTTTCTCCAAAATTTTGAAAGCCAAATTTTGAAGATGCACACAGTGTGTCAACATGTGCTATCTGCCATCACAGGATATCAATGTACGCGTTTTGGGGGTGCAAACCCTTCCTTGCAAATCAAGTAGATGAGAGGAAGGGGTTGCACCCCCGAAACACGTCCATTGATCCCCCATGATAGGAGCTAGCACATGTTGACATTAGGCATGGGATCAGGAGGGAAATCCCCATTTTGACTCTCAATTTGTGTGCATCTTCAAAATTTGGCTTTCACAGTGGTGACTTCACCTCATCTGATGAAGGCAATATCAACACAGTTTGGACATACTAATGTCTGATATTGCCTTCAATTTATTAAAGTTGAACTTTGTAGGTTCATGAGTTGTGTATTGTTGTATGGTTTAAAAACATGCCTGTTTACCACAAAAAGGATATTTCTACTGTCACCAAAAAAAAAAATTTGTATTTCAAAAATATGTTGGTTTGTGAAAAAACCCTTTTCTAAACGCACATGTGAGTAAATTGTTTTCTACCCAGCAATGTGTGGCTTCTTCTTTCAATGCTCAATAGCAGTTTTTTGATTAAGTTGTTGTTTACAGTGACAATGGGCGTTATTTACTAAAGGCAACTCCACTTTGCACTACAAGTGCACTGAAAGTGCACTTGTAGTGCAAAGTGGAGTTGCCTTTAGTAAATAACACCCACAGTGCTTTATAATTTGCATCAATCAGGCCATTTTCATACCTCCAAAAAATAAATTCATGGTGCGAAAAATGATGAATATTTTAAGCATTAATGCATTACATACATTAACAACAAAAACAAGGTGTGTGTGTAGCAGACCCACAACATAATAGTTAGCTCAAGAAGAGATTGTCACCTCATGTATCAAAGAAATTACGTTTGCACTATTGCAGAAAATGGGCAAAAAAAAAGCACATTGGATAACCTAGGAGACAGCTAAAAGAAACACAAGCAGTAAATCAAAGGAAAATATTATTTCATTTTAAAATACAAATTTATTTTAAAAAGGTTTGTTAAACATTTTCTGGCATTTCAATGGCCCCCCTACCCGCAAAGAATTTCATATATTTTTGGCGGACCTCGCGGGTGCTTTGGGGGGGGCCAGCCAGGACGGCTAGCCTCAAGCGCCGTCAGGGTTTGGTCTTGAAATCCGGCCTCAGGCCCAACTGAGGCCACATAGTTCATAGAATTTCTCCTTTAAAAGTTGTGGAGAATGCAGCATGAAAGGATTATATGGTTAAGTTTATATTCTGCCATGTTGATTGGTGTAAGGAATTGGCAAAACCGGCTGGCCATTATCCCGAAAGCAATCTCCACCACTCTTCTGGCTCTGGCCAGCCGGTAGTTAAAAACCCTCTGGTCCAGGGTGAGGGTCCTCATCGGGAACGGCCGTATCAAGTGTTTACCCAGCCCAAACACTTCATCAGAGACAAAGACGAATGGCAGACCAGCCACGTTGTCTTCTGGAGGTGGCAATCCCAAGCCACCACTCTGGGACCATCCGTAGAACTCGGTCTGGGTGATGACTCCACCATCCGACATCCAGCCATTCTTCCCCACGTCCACATAAAGGAAATCATATACGCCACCGCCAACATCACAATACTATTAAACCCCTTGTAGTTGTAATAGTATGACCCCTAGTTGGGGGTCCGCAGTTGGGAAAAATCCCACCGCATGGCAAATTGAGAAGCCACAGTCTGCCATTCCTCTGGCAAAGGAAACTGTGGAGTGAAACAAGAAAAAAATGAATTAGGACTTTTGCACATAACATTGCAAGCAGATTAGACACAAACATTCTTGGCCAACATAAGTATAATGCCCCGTACACACGGTCTGACATTGATCGGACATTCCGACAACAAAATCCTAGGATTTTTAACGACGGATGTTGGCTCAAACTTGTCTTGCATACACACAGTCACATAAAGTTGTCGGAAAATCCGATCATTCTGAACGCGGTGACGTAAAACACGTACGTCGGGACTATAAACGGGGCAGTAGCCAATAGCTTTCATCTCTTTATTTATTCTGAGCATGCGTGGCACTTTGTGTGTTGGATTTGTGTACACACGATCGGAAATTCCGACAATGGATTTTGTTGACGGAAAATTTTATAGCAAGCTCTCAAACTTTGTGTGTCGGAAAATCCAATGGAAAATGTGTGATGGAGCCTACACACGGTCGGAATTTCCAACAACAAGGTCCTATCGCACATTTTCCATTGGAAAATCCGACCATGTGTACGGGGCATAACATTTATTTGAAGGAGTATTTAAAGAAAAAAGTCTGAGGTCCACTTATCAGATTCCTCACCCCCTCTGATGGCCCATTGTAAAAATTTTAGGGGGGGGGGATGTTTTGGAGAGGTAACCCTCTCCACTTCATTGAGAGCCGAATGCATAAATAATGTGTGTTTCTTTGGCCAGCCCCTCCTTTACTTACACTATTGGCAGCCCACTGGACAGGTAAGAAGTGTCATAATCCAAAAATATGAATACACACTGTCCAAATTGAAGCACATTTTTACATTCTGCAATTACCTATCAAGATAATAGTGTATATGGGTTTGGCAAGGTCAGCAGATAGAGGATTTTTATCGGTTGACTTAGCAGTTGGAGGGAGGGAGGGTTCCAAATTATTTTTTGACCCCCCCAAAAAAGCCTCTTGCACTCTGCCTGAATTTAAGAACACAAATAACATTTAAACACATTTTAGGGGGTGTTTAGGGTAAAGCAGTACTATGGAGTTGACAAAATACATTGTTAAGTGACTAGGCTAGGTGTGTATGGGCCCAGGATAGCATGTTGGGCAGGTTAGTGAAGGCACATATGCATGAAGGACAAAAAAGAAGCATTAAAAAGTTCCAGCATGTATGAGGACAAAGAGGACATTCACAGCATATTACAATCATGGTAATTAGGGAATGATGAAATAAATACAATATATTAGAAAACATTAAATACATAGAATGTGATGTTAAAGGAGAAAACTTACCCTAATATAGTCCTTCTGCAGGACCTGAATGATGGCAGAACAGGTCTCTGGGCCTGGGTGGAGATGCCTGTCAAGAACTTGATGTTCTGCAGACTTCTCCCTGACGCCAAATACTGCAATGTGGCGACTAGCCTCTGTTCAGGAGTGATGGCCTGCTGCATGCAGGTGTCCTGCTTGGTAATATAACGGTGCAGCAAAGCCAACAAATGGTGAAAAACAGGGTCCATCATCCGGAGATAATTCCTGAAATCATCAGGATTATTCTCAAAGATCTCCCGCAACAAAGGCATATGAAAGAATTGGTCAACTGGAGCAACCAATTCCTTGTCCATGAACTCCTCCTCGCCTTGTTCATGGACTGGGCTTGGATCAAAGTAAGAACCCCAACACCAAGCCCCTGCACAGCACAAACTCTACGATGAGTACGTACCCGCAACATGGCTTCAAAACGGTCGGCTGGTCAGAACGCACGGAAAATCAGAAAGGCCTGAGAAGAGCGATCTGAAAATCAGAAACAAGCGGACAAGAACGCACTAGAAATCAAATATATACTATAAATTGCACACACTAAAACCCAGATGCGAACTGACTACATGCACTGAAAACCAGGTACGAACCCTCAAGCACAAACTGAAGAGCAGTAACGATCTATAAAGCACGAGGCTGAAAAGCATGAATCGTCTCTCACCAAATTTCTACTAACACAAGATTAGCAGAAGGAGCCCAAAGGGTGGCGCACTGGCTATTGAATTTCCTCTTTATAGTGCCGTCATACGTGTTGTACGTCAGCGCGTTCTTGACGATCGGAATTTCTGACAACATTTGTGCAACCGCGTGTATGCAAGACAAGCTTGAGCCAACATCTTTCGGAAAAAAAATCCCAGGATTTCCTTGTCGGAATGTCCAATCATGTGTACGCAGCATAAGCCTGATGGCAACTTAAAGTGAACCTGTGGACAGACTATAAGTATTCACTTATTTACATATTCTAAACAAGTAGAAAACAAGCTTCAGGCAGACAGGATATAGCTATTGTCGAGAAATTAATCCTCAAAGTTCAAAGCATAGGCACAAGAGTTGTTTAATTTATTCTCCATACCTCCCAACTATCTGTGATAAGAAAGAGGGGCACCTTACAGCACAAAACAACAAATTACACCCCCTTGCCACACCTCTAGTAGCACAGACCAGGAAAAATGAATATGCAAAAATTTATTTGTTAAGCCTACAAGTGTTTTCTTTTTACCAATACTAACTTTTTATACTGATTTTTGTAACCACTTTCCTCCAAATCACATACTTGGTTTGTCATTTGACGTCAAGTGGTTGTACCGGGATGATGCCTGCAGCTGCAGGTATCACCCTGTACCGTTTTTTTTTTTTTAGAGCCAATGGTCGGCTCTCTTGTAATAGCAATTGCAGTGGTTAACTAGCCACTTGATTGCTATTACAAGCAGCGGGAGGGGACTCCCCCCCCCCCGCTACCTTCTGTGGCTCTCTCCCACCGGGAGACCCAAGATACTATCCAGCACATCCGCTGGCTAGTCAGAAACCCATACCAGAATTGATTTAGATTGGGTCTCGGATATGGTGAACACGGAAGCGATGACATGACATTCCGGTTTACCTGGGTGCCATTTTTTGAAAAATGAAAGTATTCAAAAACGCTGATCTTGACATTTTGAAAGTTTTCAAGTAAAAAGGAGGGATTTGGGGTCTTATTGACCTCAGATCCCTCCATAAAGAGTACCTGTCACATGCCTATTGCTGTCATAAGGATGTCTACATTCCTTGTGACAGCAATAAAAGTGCTAAAAAAAAATGTAAGTACCAGTGCAAAAAAAAAAAAAATTAATAACAATAAAAATAAATTAAAGTGCCCCCCCCCCCCATGCTAGCGTGCAAAGGTGAACAATTCCAGAACTATACATCCTCTGTAGATACAAAGTGGTAAACTGTAAAGGCTTTTAAAGCATCGCCTATGGATAGTAAAATTTATGTTGCTTGTCGCTGCTGCGTGACATGTTTGTTTGGTATTTATTAACTGACATCATCTTTTATATTTTATAAAAAATTGGGTAATGTATTGTGTTTTTTTTGCATTAAACTCTTAAAAAGTGTATTTTTTCCCAAAAATTAAGTCTGAAAAACCGCTGCGTAAATACCGTGTGACCGAAAATTGCAAAACCCACCAATTTCTTCTCTAGGGCCTCTGCTTTGAAAAAGTATAATGTTTAAGGGTTCTAAGTAATTTTCGAGCAAAAAAAATGATTTTCACATACAAAAAGTGTCAGAACATGCCTGGTCTTCAAGTGGTTAAACTGGGAAAAAACAATGATTTAGATGGTGGATGAAAGGCTATTGTTGTGTAACACTTTTAGCAGTTTATTAGAAATTTTTATAGAGGTCTATACATCAGACCAAAATGAGAATTTGATGTAAAGGAAAGACTGTCACTCCTCATGAAGAAATAGTTGGCAGCTATAAATCTTTCAGCAGCTCAGCTCATCCTGCACCTTCCTCCAGGAGTGCCTGCTTTCAATTAGAAGGCCGAAAGGTTGCAAAGTCACAGCTGGGACGAGGCAGCAAGATGAGCTGAATTGCTGGCTCCTCCAGTTTAAAGAGGAACTGAACTCTGGAAACTGTGACCAGGACTAGCCAGCAGTATTGTAATCCCCCTGTAGATGATCTTTCTCCATTATTGATTCAACTCATTTACTAAGTTCTGGGGGAAATTACAATGCAAAGTGAAACTTCCCTTGAAAAGTGAATAGTCTATTTGTCCTTAGTAAATCAACTCCCAAATCTGAGACTAGCATTCAGAGACAGCAGTGCTTTAGATCTCCAACTGCAGCTATACAGCTATGAGGCTATAGGCATAGGAATGCCTAGACACCCTCACATACCAGAAAGCATAGACGAGGGCGTGTAGGCCTAGCGCATTATTATTGAGGATAATGCGCTAGGCTTACCTGTGTTCTATGCTTTCAGTTCATTTGGACTTCCTCAGTCTTTGGAAGGCAGCGAGGTGTACATTATCCGCACATACTAATACGTCAAGACAAGAGTGTGATATCACACTGGGACTTACCGCACAGTGCAGGAGAGTGAACATTGTGATATACCCTCACATACCAGGATTGCACTGCTATTTTTAAGAAGGAATTCAAGGCAAAATGTACTTTTTCCCTATGTTTCCTATAACCCATAAAGTAAATCTTCACTTTTTGAATTCAGGTGTACTTTAAAGTGGAAGTCCAGTCAAATCCTATTTGAACTTAAACCTGCTCCCATCTCCATTCTAAGCCCTGTACTAATTATCCCATAAAGAAAAGATGTGTGTATAGTTATCTATTCTGGAGGTGTTCTGCTCTGGTCATGTTATCTCCCCAGTGGCCGGCTTCAGTGAAGAAGAGAGATCACAGACAATGGCTGACGTCACTAATAGACTTACTATGGGCATCTGTTTTCGGCTGCCCCTCCTCTACACTGAACCCGGCACTGGAAGATGATCATGTGAGCGGACCACAGTGCCTCAGAACAGGTAAGTATAGACATCTTTCCTTTACAGGGTAGTTAGTATAGAGACTAAGGCTTAGAGTGGGGGTGGGAGCAGGTTTATACTTAGATATTATTTGACTGGAATTCTACTTCCCACCTGTGCTATAGCTGAATTACTTCTACAGTGCGGGCTTGCTTTGCTGGGAGGGCGTACATGGACGTCCTCCCATGATCATGCTTCCCACGCACCCCCTGTGGAGTGGGCTGCATGCTCTGTGATTGCTGAGTCCTTAGGATTCAGCTGATCACATATTATTGTAAAGGGCCAACAGTGGCCCTTTACCACGTGATCAGCTGTGTCCAATTACGGATGTCAACACAAGCTGGTTATCGGCTTTTCTTATCGTACACTGATAGCGTGAGGAGAGAAAAAGAGAGCGGATAACCAGCTTATGTTAAAGGGACATCAACACTGATAATCAGGGCACTAATTATCAATATAATAACAACACAGTGCTGCGCTACTAGTATAAAGTCACGCATTAGTGAAATATAACTTCTGGCATAAAAAAAAATCTTCCATGTGTACAGTCCAAATATGAAATGCTTGCAGCATCCACAAGTGACATCAAGGATTAAGCTTCACCAAACTGTGCATAAATAATATCCAAAGCACTAGTGCTCTCCTCCACCAGTGTGCTCTGGCTGCTCACCTCACTCTCTGACCCCTGTTTTACCAGTGGGTCAGAAACAGCAGGTCCCCTATAGGGGTAATTAATAGATCGACCTGGTGTGCTGCTAGTATATTATTCCTCCGTGTCACCCTCTTCTTCCTTAGTGGCGTACCAAGCCTCGAATCTCCCTCAAGGGAAATCGGCTATATAAGGGGACAAAAACACGGGATATAGTGCTCTCTGTTTAAAATGATTTATTCTTAAAAAAAAAACAGTATACAAAGTACTCACAAGCGAGGCACTTAAGCAGTGTGGACTATCCAGACGCGACGATATTCATACAAAACGATATGGTCACATGATGACATCACCAACTGAGACCCCTCCTCCCATATGCGTTATGTCAATGGGCGTGACTTCTTCAGTAGAGATCCCCTATTGTAAGTACTTGTATGCTGGTTTTTTTTGAGGAATAAATCATTTAAAACAGAGAGCACTAGATCCTGTGTTTTTGCTCCCTTATATACCCGATTCCCTTAAGGGACATTCAACGCTTGGTAAGCCACTAAGGAAGAAGAGGATGACATGGAGGAATAATACGCTAGCAGCATACCAGATCGATCTATTAATTACCCCTATAGGGGACCTGCTGTTTCTGACCCGCTGGTAAAACAGGGGTCGGAGAGTGAGGTGAGCAGCCAGAGCACACTGGTGAAAGAGAGCACTAGTGCTTTGGATATTATTTATGCACAGTTTGGTAAAGCTTAATCCTTGATGTCACTTGTGGATGCTGCAAGCATTTGATATTAGGACTGTACACATGGACGATTTTTTTATTATGTCACAAATTATATTTATATACATTGATGTGTGATTTTATGCTAGTAGCGCAGCACTGTGAACACGTTTTTTTCAGTGATAGCAGCAACTAGGTTATTAATTCTTTTAGAATCCCAATTTTGGGATATAGTTCTGCACATTGTAATCTTTGTACACTATTATATTCACTTACACACTGATTTATTTACACAATTTTTTGGCACATTATTTATTAGAGGATTGTCCTTTACCCACCAGTGCTGCCAATCAGTGCACATTAGTGCCTCCTCATCAGTGTCACCTATCCGTACTGCCTATCAGTGCCACCTACCAGTGTCCATCAGTGCCACCTATCAGTGCCCATCAGTTCCATCTCATCAGTGCCCATCAGGGCAGCCTATCAGTGCCCAGCATTGCAGCCTGATTAGTGCACATCAGTGAAGGAGAAAAATTACCTGTTTGCAAAATTTTATAACAAACTATGAAGACGTTTTTTTTTTTCAAAATTTTCTCTCTTTTTTTGTTTGTTTAGCAAAAAATAAAAAGCCCAGTGGTGATTAAATACCACCAAAAGAAAGCTCTATTTGTGTGAAAAAAATTATAAAAATTTCATTTGGGTACAGGGCTGCATGACTGCACAATTGTCATTCAAATTGAGACAGCGCTGAAAGTTGCAAATTGGCCTGGGTAGGAAGGGGGTGAAAGTGCCCAGTAAGCAAGTGGTTAAGCTGGGGTGTGACAGTAATGAAAATTATTTTATGATTTTCCAAAAAAAATAAAGAAATAAATGGATGTGTTTATAGTTTTGCTGTTTTTCAGCTCTTACATATCTTTTAAATAACTACAAAATAAGCATTGTTGGCAGGTACCGTCAAAACTTTTATTTGAAATTTCTTCTAGTATACAAGAAAACATTTTTTTGAATTCTAATTGTTAGATATTGTGGGGATATGACAGTTTCAAAATAGTCCTGGAAGAGTTTGCAGAACTTTCTCCCTTTTTTTCAGTGCTGCTTACACAGATTATCAATGAGTTAAAAAAAAAACACAGTAATGGGAAAAAGGAAACAAACCTTAAAAGGCACTGTTTGCATCACTGGTCATCAGACATCATGGAACAGCAGCACCTGGCCAGGTTGCTAAGATCCTTTTGAGCAGTGTGAGTGCACTGTGGTTTACTGCAGAGAGATTTAACTACAGGTTGGGTAGCAGATCCATGTGGACTGAATGCACCATTGATTGATATATTTACATTGGATATATTTCTGCTCGGGAAACAAAAAATTTGAAGAAAAATAGTTGGATTAAATAACACACAATTGTAGCAATCAAAACTACAATTTGTTAAAAGCTCAGAGGATTATGACTTAACGGCTACTAGGTCACTATTGTTTCCTTGTGTTCAATAGCAAATCGATTGCTATAAGGGATGTCTTATCTCACACTTATGGAAATGAATGTGTGAAAATCAAAGCAAGAGATAACTCTGCCAATTAACAGTGCAAAGAGGAGGAGTACCAATATTTTATACATCACTTTTACTAATCAAGGGATCTTCCTCTTCTTTTAAGAATCCTTTTGAGTGTTATCTGGAAAGATAAACATTGCATTGTTCAGTATTTAGGCAATGGGTACTGATTGTCAACATGTTCTTCAAATAAGTGACTCAAAGTATCCGTCTCTCAGGTCACTACATCAGTCTGCCAAGTCCACCGCTGTCGGGAAAGGCAAAGTTGGACAACACTCTAAGATGTTTATTTGGACCAGTGGCCGGTCCTCCTCATCATACAGACCAGATGAAAGAAGGTATGTCTCTTTTAAATTCTTTTTTTTTAAACTTTACAATGGAAATTTCTCTTAAAATGTTCATTTGTGTTATGAGCTCAAGTATGTATTCTTAATTTTAAAAAGTATTTTCTATTGCTCCCAGCCTCCTCTAAATCTTCAAAATCCTTTGTTCTTGATCTGACTCCCTGCCAGCTATGTTTGTTCTACTTGGTCCCACTGTATGTAGGAACATAACCACCCTCTATTGCTTGCTCCCGACATGAACTAGAAACTTTGGACTATGAACTAAAGGATATGTAGTGTGCATAGGACAGTGCACATGACCACAACTAATCTCGTTCCAAGCAAACAGAGCTGAGGCAGAAAAGGAAAGGTTGTTACAGGGAGGCAGAGAAACACAGTAAAAACGAATTTCATGAAAAATAACAGTGGCATTATAGAGTTGATGTGTATGGATTATTTTTGGAGAATAGTGTCACTTTAATATAGGCTAAAAATTACACTCATGTTTAAAGAACCCAGCTGTCAAAAAGCGAATTGGTTTTAATTTATGTGAACATAAGGAATGAAATACATTTATTTTTATATAATTATTTAATAACTTAATGAATAGTGAATAGTGTGAGCAGGGCACATAGAAAACAATTATTTCCTTTGTGCCCTCACATTGATCTTATGCTGATCAATACCACTTTAAAGCAGCTCAACGCACATGGTATGAATAAGCCATTACTGTACATGTCTGCTATTGGCAGAGAATTATGGTGTTGTATTTTATTTTTAATGAACAACATTTTCATATAAACCATTTTTTGCACTTAAAGTTACACTTTCTTTTGCCCAAAAAGAACATTGTAAAAGTGATATTTAATTTCCCCCTCTCCAGTGGCATGTACTCACCTTTCCTCACTCCCCATGCTCTTCTGCCAGTAAAAAGGTAAAATATCCATCACTTCAGCTTATGAATGAACATGTGACATCCACCCCACTCGCATGTGGCAGTACTACTGGTTTGTGATTGGCCCAGCACTGTCGCATGGGACTGAGGAGGAGTTTATAGCCATACAGTATGTGAGCTTTGACATGTCAGTTTGGAATGTACAGAAGGCTTTACTTCCCCAGTGACGGCAGCTGAACAGGGTGGAGTAGAAGCTCTGTAATGGGTAGAGATGAGCAAATAAGTTATGACAAATTTGGACTTGTCCTAGATCAGGACAGTTTAGAAGTGACCGCTGAAGTAGTTTTATGTCTGAGTGGATTTAACTTATATCACAGGGTGTGATGGCCATGCAGTACAAACCCCATAACACACAGTGAATTATATATATTTTTTTGGAGAAAGTGTGGGTGTTGTAGCATCTATTATATTTAGTTCATAGTGCCTGCTGCATCTCCATTAGGAGGACATCTTCCTGTCTCTTTCATGGATGCCTGGCAGATTAGAAAGCAAAAATCTCCCAATTTCCTCTCAAATTATGAGGCTTTAGACAGAACAGGAGGTGAGGGATAGTTCCTTCAATGGGAACACAGGCAGCAATAAAATATTTTCTTTTTTTTTTTGGCAGAGTTATTATACATTATATCCCCGCAAGTGTCCAAAAAAATATGAACAAGCATAGTTTGCTATACAGCGGGTAAAATAAGTATTGAACATGTCAACATTTTTCTAGGTAAATATATTTCTAAAGGTGCTATCAACATGAAATTTTCATCACATGTCGGTAACAACCCATGCAATCCACATATACAAAGAAACCAAAACAAATGCATTCAGAAATTAAGTTATATGTGCTAAAATGAAATGACACAGGGAAAAACTATTGAACACGCTAACTGAAATTTATTTGTGTTTGGGATCATTGTCTTGCTGAAATGTCCACCCTTGTTTTATCTTCATCATCCTGGTAGATGGCAGCAGATTTTTATCAGGAATGTCTTGGTACATTTTGGCATTCATCCTTCCTTCAATGATATGAAGTTTGCCAGTTCTGTATGCTGAAAAACAGCCCCACACCATGATGTTCCCACCTCCAAACTTCACTGTTGGTATGGTATTTTTGGGGGTGATGTGGAGTGCCATTTGACCTTCAAACATGGTACATATTATGGCATCCAAGGAGTTCAAGTTTGGTCTCATCTGACCAGAATATATTCTCCCAGTATTTCACAGGTTTGTCTAAATGTTGTGCAGCAAACTTTAAATGAGCTTTAACATGCTTTTCCTTCAGCAATGGAGTCTTGTGTGGTGAGTGTGCATACAGGCCATGTCGGTTGAGTGCATTACTTATTGTTTTCATTGAAACAATTGTACCTGCTAATTTCAGGTCTTTCTGAAGCTCTCCACAAACTTGACTCTTGGACAACTCTTCTGATAATCTTTTCACTCCTCTGTCAGAAATCTTTCGAGAAGCACCTGGTCATGGCCGGTTTATGGTGAAATTATGTTTTTTCCACTTCCTAATTATACTCACTGGAACATTAAGAAGTTTAGAAATCTTTCTGTAACCAATGCCATGAGTATGTTATACAACAATAAGGTTGCAAAGGTCTTGAGAGAGCTCTTTGCTTTTACCCACCATGAGATGTTTCTTGTGTGACACCTTGGTAATGAGACCCCTTTTTAAACAATCTGTCTACAAGGCAGATAGCAGCATGTCATGTATGTTGATCTCTGTGACCAGGCCTTTTCTGGCACTCTTAGCTTACATGGAACAATCAAGTTTGTTTGCTAGAAAATTACTTAGAACCCCCAAACATTATATATTTTTTGAAAGCAGAGGCCCTGGAGAAAAAATTGTCAAGCAGTTTTTGCACAGCGGTTTTTTTAACACAATTTTTGGGAAAGAATACACTTTTTTGCTTTTTAATGCAAAAAGCACAATACATAACCCAATCTTTTTGTAAAAGATGATGTTATGCCAAGTAAATGGATACCACACATGTCACATTTTAAAATTGCGCACGCCCTTGCAACAGGAACAAATGACGTAAATTTTACTATCCATAGGCAATGCTTTAAAAACTTTTACAGGTTACCACTTTAGATTTACAGAGGAGGTCTAGTGCTAGACTTATTGTCCATGATCTGACGTTCGTGGCAATATCTCACATGTGTGGGATGATCGTAGTTTGTGTGTATGCGGGACCAAAGCAACCGTTCACCTTGGTGGCATGGTGGCACTTTAAAAATGTTTTTAATTATTACTTTTTTTTTGACACTGTTGCTTTTCACTTTTTTTTTTTTACTTTTATTGCTGTCACAAGAAATGTAAGCATCCTTTGTGACAGCAATAGGCATGTGACAGGTACTTTTTATGGAGGGATCTGGGGTCTAAATCCCTCCTCTGCCCCTGAAAGCATTCAAAACACCAAGATCGATGTTTTTGAATACTTTCGATTATTGACATCATGGTAAACTGGAAGTGATGCCATGTCATCACTTCCTGATTACCATAGTGGATACCTGATCAAAGTCGATCCCAGCTTTGTATGGTTCGCCGACTAGCCAGTTTACAATTCGGTTGGTAGGTTGGGTCTCCTGGTGGGACCGGAGTGCCCGAGTAAGCCACAGAAGGCGGTTGAAGGCGGAACATCCCTGCTGCTTGTAATAGCAATTGAGATGGTTGTTATCCAATCGTCAGCTCTAAAAAAGGGTACTGGGTTGATGCCTGCAGCTGCAGGCATCATTCCGGTATAACCACTTGAAGTCAAATAACATACTAGGTACATGATTTGGTGGTAAGTGGCCATAGCTTAACATTGTTTTATTTTCAGCTATATCTTTCAATGTACTTAAATTAGTAAAAAGACAAAATTTCTAGGTTACATCGTTTTGTAGACGATACTAAGCTAAGCAGGGCAATAACTTCTCCACAGGATGTGGAAATCTTGCAAAAAGACCTGAACAAATTAATGGGGTGGGCGACTACATGGCAAATGAGGTTCAATGTAGAAAAATGTAAAATAATGCATTTGGGTGGCAAAAATATGAATGCAATCTATACACTGGGGGGAGAACCTCTGGGGGAATCTAGGATGGAAAAGGACCTGGGGGTCCTAGTGGATGATAGGCTCAGCAATGGCATGCAATGCCAAGCTGCTGCTAATAAAGCAAACAGAATATTGGCATGCATTAAAAGGGGGATCAACTGCAGAGATAAAACGATAATTCTCCCGCTCTACAAGACTCTGGTCCGCCCGCACCTGGAGTATGCTGTCCAGTTCTGGGCACCAGTCCTCAGGAGGGACGTACTGGAAATGGAGCGAGTACAAAGAAGGGCAACAAAGCTAATAAAGGGTCTGGAGGATCTTAGTTATGAGGAAAGGTTGCGAGCACTGAACTTATTCTCTCTGGAGAAGAGACGCTTGAGAGGGGATATGATTTCAATTTACAAATACTGTACTGGTGACCCCACAATAGGGATAAAACTTTTTCGCAGAAGAGAGTTTAATAAGACTCGTGGCCACTCATTACAATTAGAAGAAAAGAGGTTTAACCTTAAACTACGTAGAGGGTTCTTTACTGTAAGAGCGGCAAGGATGTGGAATTCCCTTCCACAGGCGGTGGTCTCAGCGGGGAGCATTGATAGCTTCAAGAAACTATTAGATAATCACCTGAATGACCACAATATACAGGGATATGTAATGTAATACTGACACATAATCACACACATAGGTTGGACTTGATGGACTTGTGTCTTTTTTCAACCTCACCTACTATGTAACTATGTAACATGCGACATTAATACTGTAGAATAGGCTAACATTTAGAAAATCATTACATTAATTTGGACATGTGGGGAGATGTGGGGGCACAACAAGCTGCAGCACCGAGCCCTGTCCTGCATTCTTTCGAGTTGCAAGCAGCGTTACCCAGTGTGCTGTGAATGAAATATATCATCCCTGCCCATGCTTGCTGGACCACGTGTCAGCAGTAAGGTGGATTTTATGGCTGACTGCTTTGCCCAACGATGCCAGAATATCCCCTTCCACGTGATGGTAGAGAGATGGAATGAACTTCCTTGAAAAGTAGTAGTGACTAGGAACCTGCCATTGTGGTACAGCACATTGTGCAAATTCACCAGGCTGAAAGGGAGCAGAATCCACCAGGTTGAAAGGCAGAAGTTGGAGAGCCAACAGCTTTGACAAGCTTGCATTCAGATGCTAGGCATGTGGGTGGCAGGGACTGTATTTTTTTTTTCCACTGCAGCAGATGGGGCAGAGAAATTTCCTGGCTACAGTCTACAGCTGGTGGTGTGCTGCTAGTACCTGGGACACCCTGTGCTATACCATCATCCCTGTCAGTGGAGGCTGCTGAAAGGTAATGACTTGGTATCGCAGGGGCAGACTGAAGTGGGTAAGGAGGAAGAGGAGGGACAGATTTGTGCCCCTTTTGTGTGACTTTTAGGTGCTTTTGCCAACGGGCTGAGTAGTTGGACGTTAAATGCCTTGTTATGGCATCTGGTACCCAAATGGTTGGTGTTTTTGCCACGTTTGATGTGCCTGAAACATAGTTTGCAGATAGCAACAGTGCGATCTGCTGCAGATGTGCTGAAAAAGGCCCAGACAGCTGAGCTTTGGGGAGTGGGCCAGGAGATAACAGCTGCAAAATGTGATGGAATAGGGTGGCTGCTCTCTACTCTTTCCTGATGTCGAGCTACTTGGGGTTTTGCCGCCTCACCTTCAGTTTCCTCCTCTGCTCTATCTGGCACCCAAGTCGCATCAGTGACCTCATCATCATCATTATAACCATAATCTCCTCCATCTTCATCATTACCAGTGGAGACAACTTGGCAATACACTGCGGCTTGGGGAACAGGAATGCCAATTTGTCATTGTTCCTCCCTCTCTCTAGGCTCATGTTCATGTCATCCTCAACCTCAGTTGACAAAAGAAAAAACAGGGGGACTTTGGACTTTGTAGGCACAGTAACACCAAGTATTTATATCAAAAGATAATTTATTGAAAAGACATATACATAGAATATTCTTTAAAAACCACAAATCACAAAAATACAACGAGATATTGAGTAGATCAATTGCTATACAAAACCATCTATATACATCACAGCTCAGACATGAGGATAGCCATCCAGAGTAGCGACAGGTCCGGTTGAATAGCAGATCAAGGAATAATAGATTTGTATCGCATAGGTGCTCAACTAGTTGCACGTGTCTTCACGCTTCTTCAGGAGCCAACACTGTGTTGTGGTACGTATAAATGTATCAAGTCATAAAAATGACCTGCAGGAGTTTGACAAAAGCAGACGGTGCAGATTAGCACCACACGTGTAAATTCAATAAAGATCTAAGGGAAATATGTTAAAACCAGTGATTAGGTTATTTAATGGGGTATGTATCTTGTAGATAATAAAGCCTCATAGAGCTAATGCAGATAGATATAGGGGCTTGCAAACAAAGCTTCAAGTAGCCAACAATTTTAGAGATGCCAAAATCACATATTTCCCTTAGATCTTTATTGAATTTACACGTGTGGTGCTAATCTGCACTGTCTGCTTTTGTCAAACTCCTGCGGGTCATTTTTATGACTTGATACATTTATACGTACCACAACACAGTGTTCGCTCCTGAAGAAGCGTGAAGACACGCGCAACTAGTTGAGCACCTATGCGATACGAATCTATTATTCCTTGATCTGCTATTCAACCATCGCCTCGGACCTGTCGCTACTCTGGATGGCTATCCTCATGTCTGAGCTGTGATGTATATAGATGGTATTGTATAGCAATTGATCTACTCAATATCTCATTGTATTTTTGTGATTTGTGGTTTTTAACCAATATTCTATGTATATGTCTTTTCAATAAATTATCTTTTGATATAAATACTTGGTGTTACTGTGCCTACAAAGTCCAAAGTCCCCCTGTTTTTTTTTTTGTCAATATAGTTTTAGGACGTGGCACGCTTATACCTAAATATGTATCCACAGTACCACTCTTTGTCATGATACTTTCTTCTGTTGTATCCTCAACCTCAGAACCAACATCTGAATCCAGTAACGGCTGGGCATCATCAAGGTGCAAGTGGCTGACGCTGTGGTCAAATAAATCAGCTGACTCCTCAATGGCTGATGTTGGGGCTATGGCAGGAATAGATGTGGACAAGGAGGCAGGTTTATCCACTTTTTCAACTGCAGGGGACTGCACAATTGTCTCTACTTGCATGACGGAGGATGAGAAAGGTTTAGTAAGCCAGTCCACCACCTCCTCTGAATGCTGTGACTGGATAGCACGGGCAAACTCACTAAACAGAGGAAATGATGCCCTGCCTGAGGACTGACCACCACGTTCATCTTTGCCTGTGGACACATTTGCTGCTGGCCCCCTTACAGTGCCAAGGGAACGTCTGCCTCTCCTTCTTGTCCTCTCAGACATTATTGGGAGGGATGGACGGTGCTTATAAGGAAATGTAAAGAAGAAGTTGAAATATGTGCGTAGATGCACTTTAATCAATGTAAAGAGGTGTTTGGTGCTCTTTAATTTGAGTACTCACACTACATAGACACACTCTACGGATACCCTATAATATATTGCAATATAATGCGCCAAACGTACGGTGACGCACAGAACTATATGGCGTTAAACTGGCAGTAACGCACACAAAACTATATGGCGTTAAACTGGCAGTAACGCACACAGTACTATATGGCGTTAAACTGGCAGTAACTCACACAGAATTATATGGAGTTAAATTGGCAGTAATGCACAAAACTATATGGCATTAAACTGGCAATAATGCACACAAAATGATATGGCATTAAACTGGCAGTAATGCACACAAAACTATATGGCGTTAAACTGGCAGTAACGCACACAGAACTATATGGCGTTAAACTGGCAGTAACGCACAAAACTGTATGGCGTTAAACTGGCAGTAACGTACACAAAACGATATGGGGTTAAACTGGCAGTAACGCACGCAAAACTTTATGGCGTTAAACTGGCAGTAACACACACAGAACTATATGGCGTTAAACTGGCAGTAACACACAGAACTGTATGGGATTAAATTGGCATTAATGCACAAAACTAGATGGCGTTAAACTGTCAGTAACGCACGCAAAACTATATGGCGTTAAACTGGCAGTAACGCACACAGAACTATATGGCGTGAAACTGGCAGTAATGCACGCAAAACGATATGGCGGTAAACTGGCAGTAACGCACACAAAACTATATGGCGTTAAACTGACAGTAACACGTGCAAAACGATATGACGTTAAACTGGCAGTAACGCACACAAAATTATATGGTGTTAAACTGGCAGAAACGCACACAAAATAATATGGAGCTTAAATTGCAAGTAACACACGCAAAACGATATGACGTTAAACTGGTAGTAATGCACACAGAAGTAAATGGCGTTAAACTGGCAGTAACACACCCAGAAGTAAATGGCGTTAAACTGTCAGTAACGCAATCAAATAGATGGTGTTCAACCGTCACTACACTGACGCTATCTGAACTGTCCCTACTCTAGCTATACACTAATGTCAAGATTACTGACACGGTCTCACTGCACTATACTGAAACTATATGAGCTGTCCCTACTCTACACTAATGTATGTTTGAATGACACAGCCTCACTACACTACAGTGAAACTATCTGAGGTGTCCCTACTCTTGCTGCACACTATGCAAAGCTGAATGTTGGTCCTCCTCACTACACTCACACTATCCCTAGACTGACACTAAACTAATATTCTACACTGACAATTGAAGCAAAATAGCACAGTATAGCACACTAACTAACTAATAGCACTGAATAGAGCCCTGTTCTTTCTCTCTCCACGCCAAAATCACACTAAAAATGGCTAACATTGAACAAATACTTTTATACTGTGGGGCGGGAATGAGCAATGATTGGATAAAGTCCAACAGTGTCCAATCAGTGTCCAATCATGACTCTGACAGTGCTCTGTGCCCTGATTGGCTGAAGCTTTCACTGCTTCAGCCAATCAGGGCTCGCAATGCACTGTTCAGTGCCGCAATCCATTGTGGTCAGTTTTGAGGGGGGGGGGGGCGAACAAACGGGCGAACGGCCCGTTTGTTCGGCTGTTTGCCGAACAACCGAACAAAGAAAGTTTAGCACGAACTCATGCTCGGGCAAAACCCTTCACCCATCCCTACAAGTGACAATCCGCAAATAGTGGCAGGGGATCATCCACATCTGGTGGCAGGTGACATGGCAAGTGACAATCCACATCAGGTGGCAGGTGATGGTGGCAAGTGACAATCCACATCTGGTGCCAGGCAACAGCAAGTGACAATCCACATCTGGTGGCAGGTGACGTGACAATCTGCAAATGTTGTCAGGTGACGTGGCACGTGGCAATCCACATCAGGTGGCAGGTGATGGTGGCAAGTGACAATCCACATCTACTGGGCAGATGAAGTGGCAAGTGACAATCCACATCAGGTGTCAGGCGATAGTGGCAAGTGACAATCAACATCTGGTTGCAGGTGACATGGCAAGTTACAATCCACATCTGGTGGCAAGTGATGTGACAAGCTGCAAATGATGGCAGGTGATGGTGGCAAGTGACAATCCACATCTGGTGCCAGGCGACAGTGGCAAGTGACAATGCACATCTGGTGGCAGGTGACGGTGGTAACTGACAATCCACATCAGGTGGCAGGCGACAGTGGCTAGTGAAAATCCACATCTGGTGGCAGGTGACGGTGGCAAGTAACAAGCTGCACCTGTTGACAGGAGACGGTGGCAAGTGACAAGCTGCACCTGGTGACAGGCAGTGGTGACAAGTGACAAGTTGCATACGGGCAGCACAGTGGTGTAGTGGATAACACTTTCGCCTAGCAGTAAGAAGGGGCGCTGGTTTGAATCCCAACCACAACACTACCTGCCTGGAGTTTGCATGTTCTCCCTGTGCCTGTGTGGGTTTCTCCCAGGTACTCCGGTTTCCTCCCACACTCCAAAGATCCTGTCTATATTGTCCCTAGTATGTATGAATGTGAGTTAGGGACCTTAGATTGTAAGCTCCTTCAGGGTAGGGACTGATGTGAATGTACAATGTATATGTAAAGCGCTGCGTAAATTGACGGCGCTATATAGGTAACTGAAATAAATAATAAATAATCTGGTGGCAAGTGACACACTCGGGGCTCCCACTGATTCTGCATTATGGCAAGTTGAATCACTTCATTATATATTACAATGTAATAATAGAAATAATGTGCTTCAATCACCCTGAGACCATATCAACCATGGTGACGTGATGATTGAAGCACCAACACCAGCCACTGGCCGCGAAAAATTGCTTGGTGGTTCTAAGTAATATCCTAACCAGAATATTACTTAGAACCACTAAACATTATATATAATGTAGCGCTGGGCTCTTTAATTTTTTTCCCCAGCAGTGCTGACAAAATAAACACAGAAAGGATATTTTTTTCCTTCTCTCCTGTGATGGACAGCTACAGGGAGAGAGGGGACTGGACTGTGCCCTGATTGGCTGTTGCTACAGCTGAAGAGGACCCTGCCCCAAGGAAAAGTGTGTTGCGCCTGGTTCACATGCAAAACTGTGTGCAGGGACCAGGTTGTGGGCTGTTGCTATGCTAAACACTACTTAATGCAGTGAGGGAGGAGAGACTGTGCTTCTATTCTGCGTTCCAGTTGCTCCCAGAGACCACGTGTTACAGCTACCTGCTAAAGCTACAGAGAGGTGGCTCAAGAGGAAGGACCCTTTCACCAGCCACAGAGAAACCCCTCAGGACTTGAATCAGTCATCAGTGGTGAGAGACTTCCAGCCACCATCTTATTTAGTGAGTACTCCCACGTAAGGGCCCCATCGCCGGCAGACTCTCTACATAGTCCCACTGGCCAGTGGTTAGGCAGGACAACTTTGCATTAGGTAGGCTGTAATGCCTTTGAAAAATGCCATTTGTATTGTTGTACTGTGTTGGATTGTCATTATTCTGCAATTACAAGCCAGTATCGCTCACTAGCACCTGCCTAGTGCACGTTTGTGCACCAGTTGCTTCCCAGGCAGATGTGGTGAACAGTGACACCCTGTGAATGGTGTCATTTAACAGGGTACCTACATTGCTATATTGCAATTTTTTTCATTATTTAACCCATTCCTTTCTAGGGCTTTGCGATTAAATAAAGCCCATTTAAAACTTCAAGGTGTGTCAGAGTTCTCCAGTCCAGGAAAGGGGTGAGTCATCACAGGTGCAGGGCAGAAGTGACCCAAAAAAAAAATACCAGCGGCTCCTGCGAGGGTTGCCACTACATATTTTTTTTAGCAGAGGCCCTAGAGAATGAAATGTCAGTCATTGCAATTTTTTATGTACAGCACAAATACAAACAAAAGTGTCAGAATAGACCTGGTCCTTAAGTGTAAATGCTGGATAAGTAGCAGAACAACCATTATAGAAGCATACAGCATGTGTCTGTTTTGGGGTCAAGAGATTGAGGAGTAGGGCAATTTGTGCCAGATTCAGAGTTTTCTAATAGCACTTGATAATAAAAGATGGACTCTGTAACATAAAATTCCTCCCCATATTCTCTAAGATGTGCTTAAATGACAGTGTGGATATGTAAGGGGTTTCTTTACCTCCATCCACAAACCAAGTTTAACCACTTGTTGTCCAAAGCTGTTTTTTTTTTCATTTCGGTAAAATTAGCATTTTTTATTTCCTGCTATAAAACATATGATAATACATGATAATATAATACAAAAAATGTAAAAAATCAAACGTATTCATCAATTTTAGGCCAATATGTATTTTGCTACATAATCGTGGTAAAAAAAATCCCAATAAGTGTATGTTGATTGGTTTGCGCAAAAGTTATAGCATCTACAAAATATTGGAAATTTTTAATTTTTTTGTTCTTTACTTGTAATGGTGGCAATCAGTGACTTATAGCGGGACTGTGATATTGCAGGGGACAAATCTGACACCTAATAGACACCTTTTTGGAGACCAGTGACATTATTACAGTGATCAGTACTAAAAATATGCACTGTCACTGTACTAATGACACTGGCAGGGAAGGAGTTAACATCAGGGGCGATTAAAGGGTTTAACTGTGTGCCTAGCTAATGTTTTAGTGTAGTGGGGAGGCACTTTTACTAGTGGAAGGCATGGATCAATGTTTCCGCTATACTGGAACACAGGATCCATGTCTTCTGTACTCACAGAATGGCAATCTGCCTTGTTTACATAAGCAGACTGCTATTCGGTTAGTGTACAAAATGATCAGTGAGTCCTGGAGGACATCGGGTCCGCGGGACCCGCTGATCAGCTCCCGCTGTGTAAAACCACAGCGGGAGCGAGCTGGTGACGGCGCGCACTTGCGCCTGATACCTGTAAGTGCAGGATCACGTACATATATATATATATATATATATATATATATATATATATATATATATATATACAGAATCTCACAAAAGTGAGTACACTCCTCAAATTTTTGTAAATATTTTATTATATCTTTTCATGTGACAACACTGAAGAAATTACACTTTACTTATATGTAAAGTAGTGAGTGTACAGCTTGTAAATTTGCTGTCCCCTCAAAATAACTCAACACACAGCCATTAATGTCTAAACCGCTGGCAACAAAAGTGAGCACACCCCTAAGTGAAAATGTCCAAATTGGCCCAATTAGCCATTTTCCCTCCCAGGTGTCATGTGATTCGTTAGTGTTACAAGGTCTCAGGTGTGAATGGAGAGCAGGTGTGTTACATTTGGTTTTATCGCTCTCACTCTCATACTGGTCACTGGAAGTTTAACATGGCACCTCATGGCAAAGAACTCTCTGGGGATCTGAAAAAAAGAATTGTTACTCTACATAAGAATTGTTGCTCTAGGCTATAAGAAGATTGCCAAGACCCTGAAACTGAGCTTCAGCATACAGCGGTTTAACAGGACAGGTTCCACTCAGAACAGGCTTCGCCATGGTCGATCAAAGAAGTTGAGTGCAGGTGCTCAGCGTTATATCCAGAGGTTGTCTTTGGGAAATAGACGTATGAGTGCTGCTAGCATTGCTGCAGAGGTTGAAGCATTGGGAGGTCAGCCTGTCAGTGCTCAGACCATACGCCGCACACTGCATCAAATTGGTCTGCATGGCTGTCGTCCCAGAAGGAAGCCAAAGGACATGGATTACTGGAACCATGTACTGTGGTCTGATGAGACCAAGATAAACTTATTTGGTTCAGATGGTGTCAAGTGTGTGTGGTGGAAACCAGGTGAAGAGTACAAAGACAAGTGTGTTTTGCCTACAGTCAAGCATGGTGGTGGGAGTGTCATGGTCTGGTGCTGAATGAGTGCTGCCAGCACTGGGGAGCTACAGTTCATTGAGGGAACCATGAATGCCAACATGTACTGTGACATACTGAAGCAGAGCATGATCCCCTCCCTTCAGAGACTGGGCCGCAGGGCAGTATTCCAACATGATAACGACCCCAAACACACCTTCAAGATGACCACTGCCTTGCTAAAGAAGCTGAGGGTAAAGGTGATGGATTGGCCAAGCATGTCACCAGTCCTAAACCATATTAAGCATCTGTGGGTCAACCTCAAACGGAAGGTGGAGGAGCGCAAGGTCTCTAACATCCACCAGCTCCGTGATGTCATCATGGAGGAGTGGAAGAGGACTCCAGTGGCAACCTGTGAAGCTCTGGTGAGCTCCATGCCTAAGAGGGTTAAGGCAGTGCTGGAAAATAATGGTGGCCACACAAAATATTGACACTTTGGGCCCAATTTGGACATTTTCACTTAGGGGTGTACTCACTTTTGTTGGCAGCGGTTTAGACATTATTAGCTGTGTTTTGAGTTATTTTGAGGGGACAGCAAATTTACACTGTTATACAAGCTGTACACTCACTACTTTACATTGTAGCAAAGTGTCATTTCTTCAGTGTTGTCACATGAAAAGATAGAATAAAATATTTACAAAAATGTGAGGGATATACTGACCTTTGTGAGATACTGTATATATATAATGTGATCCTGCACAGCGCGGCTGCTCTGTAGCAGTAAATCTACTATGGGACAGTCGGTAAGTGAGTAACAAATAATAATAATTTTCCTGTGCTACACTGGCTACTCCAGGCTTCACCTAAAATAATGCTTTTGAGAATAACATAGTTCCTTGTTTGTGATGTTATGCTTACAGCTATAACAATTTCAGTTTTGTACATTACAGTGCTCTAGTATAACAGCTGATGTGTTCTTACTTACCCTTTTACAAGCTGATATATGATTATATAGCCTTTGGCAAATCTATACACTAAGTCCTGTATTTTTGGCCCTCTGCTGTTGATTTTTTTCCTTTCAGGTATGTAGTTTTTTTAACGTGTGTGTGTTTGGTGCAGTGAGATCTTCTCTGAGCTAAGGTCTGTTCTGTTGATGTTCAGATCTGATGAAAAGATCTGATGAGACATCTGTGCTTTCACCCTGCATTTTCTGTCATTAAGTTGGTAAATTAATAAAAATTCCTAGCCAAAGGGCCAAGAGTATCACACTTGTCATTTGGTTTTGTCCTTTAAATGTGTCAGCATATGACACGTTTAAGGACTGTGGGTTACCTGTAGTTTGGTTGGATTGTTATTTCATCCTCTTATGATAGTGAAGTAAAAAACTAAGTGTAAATACATATTCATGTACCCACACAGCTACATATACAGAAAATAAAATCTTTAGATAATAGAATAAAAAAAGACCCAAAGGCGTTGACGATCAAAGAATTGCTCTAATGAGAAACTATCACCTTGAGAATGAAGTATTAGGCCCCTTTCACACAGGGAGGATCCGCTCAGTGGATTCTGCCAGCTCAGCGGGGATCGCTCCGTTGATCTCCGCTGAGCTGGTGGATGACAGGTCCGTCTCTGCTCACTGAGCGGGGAGGGACCTGTCAGAGCCCCGCTGATCTCTATGGGGAGATCGGACGAAAACGATCAGCATGTCCGTTTTCATTAGATCCCACCCGAACCTATCCGCCAGGCGGCTGCTTTGAGCGGATCTGATCGGATCGGATGGCAGACGGGTGTCAGCAGACACATCTTCGCTGACATCCACCTGCCCATAGGAGTCAATGGGTGGCCCGCTCGCATTTGCCTGAAAAATGGACAGGTAGATCCAAGCGGGCTTATCGTGTGAAAGGGGCCTAAAACAGTAATGAAATGATTAGCCAAATTGATCCTCTTGTGTATTTTGAGCTTATAAAAGTTAATGTCCTGTTTAAAAGCAGGCACCATTTCTTAGCAAGAGAAATCTCATCAGTGTGCCCTGAAAGGCAATTACATAATGTGCTAGTATGCATGGCATACTAGCACATTATGAGAGATTTACCTTAGAACGAAGCCCTCCAGCGGTGTGTTGTCACTACTGACAGGGCCTCCATCTTCAGTCTTCCTTCCAGGTTCATGGGCTTCGGCAGCTTGAATGGTCGAGCCGCGATGGTTTCACTGGTGAAGTCATGGCCATGACAGATCACTCTGAAGAAACAGCATGGTTATGCCGTTCCTTCAGAGCACATGCATTGGTGACATCATCAGCTGCTGCTCACTACAATGTCTCCCACACGGTGCACGTTTAGGAGATATTCATTTTACCTACAGATAAGCTTTATTATAAGCTTACCTGTAGGTAAAAATCAAAATGAGGCTTTACTACCACTTTAAGAATGAGTGCTGATAAGGAAAATGTGTAATGAGAAGAACATTTATATGAAATGAAAGACTGACACCTAATCCTCACATGCAAGACCATCTTCTGCCACTAAACTTTAAGACCGACACACAAGACAGACTCCTCACATGCAAGGCTAATTATCCTAATGTAAAGCTGGCTACTGACATATGAGGATTACTAGTGACATATAAGTCAGACTTCTGACATGTAAACATGACTACTAAAATATGAGGTTGAGTACTGATATGTGAAACTAACTACTGACATTGGAGCATGACCATTGAGAAGCACACCTGGGACTAGTACCAAATGGATTGTGATATAAAATTTTAGTAAAGATGAGAGTGCTGTATTCGGGCCTCCTTCAATGAGACTGCTGCACTCAGTCCACCTGCAATCCCTCTTAAAGTATGTTATACTGTCAGCTAAGTCAAACCGTTATCAACAAAGCAAAGTTTTTTGCAAAGTTAGGAGTAAGTCTAGGTTCACATCTATGCGGTTGCGCTTGATGCGTTTTTATGGCACATTTTGCAGTGCACTTTGCATTTTTAAACCCTAGTCTTTTATGCGTCGTTGCATGCAGTTTTCATGCATTTTGTGTTTTACTTTTTTTGTTTTGTTTTGTTTTTCTCTCTAAACACACTGGGGGTTATTTACGAAAGGCAAATCCATGTTGCACTACAAGTGCAAACTACAAGCACAGCAACTACAGCAATTTTTATTTTTTACATTCAGCTTGCCCCCTCCTTAGCAGCCAGCAATATATAGTGGGGGTTATTTACGAAAGGCAAATCCACTTTGCACTACAAGTGCAAACTACAATTGCTAAGTGCACTTGAAATCGCACTGAAAGTGCACTTGAAAGTGCACTCGCTGTAGATCCGAGGGGGACATGCAAGGAAAATAAAAAAACAGCATTTTAGCTTGCACATGATTGGATGATAAAATCAGCAGATCTACCCCTCATTTCAGATCTACCCCTTAGATTTACAGCGACTGCACTTCCAAGTGCACTTTCAGTGCGATTTCAAGTGCACTTAGCAATTGTAGTTTGCACTTGTAGTGCAAAGTGGATTTGCCTTTCGTAAATAACCCCCACTATATATTGCTGGTTGCTAAGGAGGGGGCAAGCTGAATGTAAAAAAAAATAAAAATTGCTGGCAAAAAGGTCTTGTATGGATTCATGGGGAACCCCCACACCAAAACTGTTTTTTAAAATGGCGTGGGGCCCCAGCAGGTCAGGAAAGGGAGGGGACGAGCGAGCACCCCCTCCTGATCTATACCAGGCCACATGCCCCCAACATGGGGGGTTGGTGCTTTGGGGCAGGGGGGCTCTGCACTCTCCACCCCAAGGCACCTTGCTCCCATGTTGATGGGGAGAAGGGCCTCTTCCCAACAACCCTGGTCGGTGGTTGTCAGGGTCTGCGGGCAGGGGACTTATCGGAATATCGGAATCTGCAAGCCCTCAATAACAAGGGGGCCCCCAGATCCCCCCCATGTAAATGAGTATCGGGTACCCATTGTACCCCTACCAATTCACCCCAAAAAACAGTAAAATGTTTAAAAAAACAAGAGTCAGTTTTTGACAAATCCTTTATTAACCGGTTCAATACCGGGCATTTTCACCCCCTTCCTTCCCAGACCAATTTTTAGTTTTCAGCGCTGTCACACTTTAAATGACAATTGCGCGGTCATGCGACGTTGTACCCAAACAAAATTGACGTCCTTTTTTCCCCCACAAATAGAGCTTTCTTTTGGTGGTATTTGATCACCTCTGCGGTTTTTATTTTTTGCGCTATAAACAAAAGAGCGACAATTTTGAAAAAAAACACAATATTTTTTACTTTTTGCTATAATAAATATCCCAATTTAAAAAAAAAAAAAAAAATTTTTTTCCTCAGTTTCGGCCGATACGTATTCTTCTACATATTTTTGGTAAAAAAAATCGCAATAAGCGTATATTGATTGGTTTGCGCAAAAGTTATAGCGTCTATAAAATACAGGATAGATTTATGGCATTTTTAAAAAAATATATTTATTTATTTATTTTTACTAGTAATAGCGGCGATCGCAATTTTTTTTTTCATGACTGCGACATTATGGCGGACACATCGGACACTTTTGACACATTTTTGGGACCATTCACATTTATACAGCGATCAATGCTATAAAATTGCATTGATTACTGTGTAAATGTGACAGGCAGTGAAGGGGTTAACCACTAGGGGGCGGGGAGGGGTTAAATGTGTTTCCTAGGGAATGCTTCTAACTGTAGGGGGAGGGGACGCACAAGGGGAGGAGACCGATCAGTGTTCCTCCGTTCTGGGAACACAGATCGCTCTCCTCTGAGCTGACAGGACGTGGATCTCTGTGTTTACACACAGAGATCCACGGTCCGGCCTGGTTAACGGGCAATCGCGGGTGCCCGGCGGACATCGCGGCCGCCGGGCACACGCAACGGGTCCCGAACAACGCGGCGGGCGCGCGCGCGCCCCCTAGGCGGCCGGGAACCCGAGGCCGTCATATGACGTCCACCCAGGATGGGAGATCCCATCTGTGGACGTCATATTACTATAGGCGGGTAGGCAAGTGGTTAAAAAAGAAGCCCCGTGTGCTGTCTTCTCCCAATGCTGTCTCCTTCTTGTGCTGTCTTCTCCCGGTGTTGTCTTCTTCTTGTTCTATCCTCTTCTTCTTTGCCGCTGCTGTCTTCTACCTTGTCGTGGCTGTCTTCTTCCTCTCCACCGGTTACCCATTAAAAACAAAACATCACAAGGTGCGGGCTTTACAGGTGATGGCATCGGATGGCCACGTCCCATAACTATATAAGAGGTGCCAGACAGCGGGGGACATCACAGCGGAGGAAGACAGCCTCTGGAGAAGAGTGGCCTTTTTTGTTTTTAGTGGGTAAGTGAGGAAGAAGACAGCGGCTCTGTGCTGCTGCTCCCATGGCTGTTTGGGAAGGGGGCCCTGTCAGGCAGGCTGTATGAGGCCTCATGATTTCTAATGGTAGCCCTGTGCATTAGTGTGTAATTTAAAATAAATTACACCATAACTCACCACACGGTTTCTTATGTTACCATGTGTTGCGATAATGCACAGTAAAATGTACGTTTTACCACACATAACCACAACACACAGAGCAGAGGACAGACTGCTCAGGAAGCCATCACCTGTTGCTGGGTGTGCACGGGTGAAAAATCTGGAGAGCATTTGAATTATTTGATCACATCACACTAGTGGGATGAACCCTCACATGGCTTCATTGCCAGGCTTTCTATTTTGATCTCCACAACTTTATTTTTGTGCATTTTTCATGCATTATGCATAGGGCAGCCAATTGATTTCAATGGGCTCCCCAAGGCCCACAAACATAGCAAAGTAGCTCCTGGAGTATATAGCCACATTTTATGTGCTTTTTGCCACGTTTGATACAAATTTTGTTTAAAGCAAACTGCATTTGCTTCCTGCATTTGAGGTCCCATTAACAAATAATGGCATTGCAAGAGCAACTCACAAATGTGAATGGGGCCTAAAATCTATCAAGCAGCACGCACCAACCCCTGTACATTGCTGGATCTCAAAATCACTTTTATAAATTGTTTCAGGTACTGTTTTCTGAGCAAATAAAAACGTTGTATTCTTATAATAAATTCTCTTTAAATCTTTCAGAAAATGTCATGATTAGTATATATAAGAATACACAATGCATAATACTGTAGCATAGCATAATATGATGTGAATGAAATGGAAGCGATTTATTAAAGGAGCAAATAATGTGCAGTTAGCAAGGTAAATGTTCACTATGCTTAGTGAATAAATGAAGCTGTGATCACTTCACTCATCTAGGTATGTGCAAAACAAAATACTTTTTTAAAGTAATTTAATTTCACATAATTGGATATTAGAATTACCACTGCTTCACCTCATCCACTAAGCTTAGGAGGGAATGAATAAAGCAGCAGAATGGCCTAACAATGGCCATATAACTCTTTTAAAAAATATCTTCACATTTATAAAGCACAACACCATGTGTTACAATAAAGCTTAGCCATTTGCTGGCTTTGGGACTCTAAAGCCAGCAAAGTGCTGTTTCTTTTGAATGGAAGGTAGAAGAACCCGGTCATGTAAAATTTGAAAATCATGTGACCAGTTCTTCTACTCGCGGAGTTCTCTTTGCTGTATGCATTGAGAACTCTGTAACATACTGTAGGACAGGCTTCACAGCACAGTCTGCATTTTATGAATAGGCTGCAAAAGTCAGGCCATGGCATGTTTAACCTTGTAGAAGAGTGCAGAAATCAATATCTGCTATTTGTTATAAAGGAGCCTCTACATGAACATCCATCACTCCATCAGTAAATCAACCCCAATGTCAACGCAAAGTAGTAAGTAGTGGAGATTTGTAAAATGTACGTAGTCCCTAATGCATTACAGGAGGTCCCTGAGTTATGAACCTCCGACTTGTGAACGACTCCTACTTACGAACGGGAAGCAGCGGCGGCGGAAAACAGTGGAAAACATTGGAAAACGGCGTCTTTGCCGTTCTGCGTATGCGCTTCTGACTTACGAACAAATCCGACTTAGGAACAAACAGGCAGTCCCTAACCCGTTCATAATTCGGGGACTGCCTGTACAGTGTGAACAATTACTGAGACTTTATCCAGTTTTCATTCCATGTCTCTTTAAAGTTGGTAATGTCTTCTCCCAGTAATACCATCAGAACGCAGTAGAAAAATACCTGACATTTTCCAGTTTATTCAATCAATGCTTGGAGACTATTCTTTTTTTCATATGAGGTTTTGATGTTGCATGAATGCAACCACATTTCTCCCAGCCCCAATGCTCCACTTGTTTTTAATCAGCCATAGCACTTTACTTTCACCATTCACTTCCTTTCTATCACTAACTTGTAGTCTTACTTTGCTCTTTCTAATCAAGCATGATTTCTTTTTTAATCTAATTTCTTTGGAATCATCTTATTTTTAGATTGGTTATTCACAGCTATAAATTTGGTGTTCTTACTATTTATGGCCTGTTAATATTTAAATATGTATATTTATTATATATATATATAATAGATGAATAGTTAGTGTCACTATATGAAATAGAAAAGTTTACATATATGTAAATTTCAACATAGATGTTTTAGAATATTGTACTCTGTGCTTTTTTGAACACTAAGACTTTATTTTATCTAGAAATTAGCTTATTGACATTTTGGGGTATTAAGGGTTGGAATGACTGTTAAATTACTTTTGGCATTTGGGTTGCTAAAACATTGCATATCATAAAGCAATAGTTTTTTGTTTTAAACAAAATACTATTTTATTTTTGTTATCCTTTTTTACATCTCAATGCTACTGATTATTTACAGCACATCCTTTTTAGTTCCTGTTTACGTGCATGCACTGCAGAGATGGCTATTAGAAGTGAGCCGAACAACCCCTGGTTCGGTTCGCAGCAGAACATGCGAACAGGCAAAAAATTTGTGAGAACATGTGAACACCATTAAAGTCTATGGGGCATGAACGTGAAAAATCAAAAGTGTTAATATTAAAGGCTTATATGCAAGTTATTGCCATAAAAAGTGTTTGGGGACCCGGGCCCTGCACCAGGGAAACATGTATCAATGCAAAAAAAAAGTTTTAAAACAGCAGTTTTTTCGGGAGCAGTGATTTTAATAATGCTTAAAGTGAAACAATAAAAATGAAATATTCCTTTAAATATCGTGCCTGGGGGGTCTCCTTAGTCTGCCTGTAAAGTAGTGCATCTTTACCATGTTTATAACAGTACCACAGTAAAATCACATTTCTAAAGGAAAAAAATTCATACAAAACTGCTCGCGGCTGTAATGTATTGTCGGATCCCGGCAATATAGATAAAAATCATTGATTGGGTCCCCCCCCCGTTCATTACCAGGCTCTTAGGGTCTGGTATGAATATTAAGTGGACCCCTGTGCCAAAAATAGCAAACAAAATGGCATGGATGTTCCCCCAAAATCCATACCAAATACTTTGGTTTTGGTGGCACCAGAACACTGTAACCCCTCACAGTTACTCTTGTTGTGCACAGGAACAGGCCCTGCTGTTAAATAATATATCAAAAATTGTAATTACATGGCCCTGTTAAATAGGGTTAGAAAAATTGGGCCTTTGGTTTTGGTGGCGCTAGAACACTGTAACCCCTCACAGTTACTCTTGTTGGGCACAGGAACGGGCCCTGCATTGAAATATTTTATCAAAAATTGTAATTACATGCCCCTGTTAGACAAGGTTAGAAAAATTGGACCTTTGGTTTTGGTGGTGCCAGAATAGCTGCTGATCCAAGACTGATTCATTTTTATGAATATGAGCCTATCAACAGAGTCTGTGGACAGGCGCACTCTTTGATCTGTTACAAACCCTCCAGCAGCACTGAATGTGCGTTCAGAAAGCATGCTGGATGCAGGGCAGGCCAGTAGCCCAATTGCACATTGAGCAAGTTCTGGCCAGTGGTCCATCCTCAATCCTCATCTCCTGTTTAAAGACATCGGTCAGCCGGCCACTTTCTCCACCGCTCTTCCTCTGACTGAACGAAGCCTCAGCAACACGTTGTCCAGCACCAGGAAATGGTAACCTCCCAGGGTCTGGAAATGCCTTACACAAACCTTTCTTCAAGGCCTCCTGAAGATGTTTCATCCTCTGCTCCCTCTGCGAATCTGCAACTTTACCCTTGTCAAGAAGAGTTGCCAGCCAGTAATGATCCCTTTACTTGATACCACGAATCCTAGGGTCCTTTCGCAGGCTTTGCAGAATCAGGGAGGTCATGCAGCGTAAGTTTGCAGAGGCATTCGATTCTCAGTCCTCAGGGTCACTAAGGATCACATTATCCGTAACTACCTCCTCCCAGTCACGTACAACTCCTTGGGTTTCTGGGGACTGAAAACCATCCCTTGAAGACTGCTGCTGAGTGTTATCCTCTACATCCATGCTGACACAATCCTCCTCCTCCTCTTCCTGTGTGTTTGGTGGGCCTGTAGGAATGCTATCTGGATAAAGGGGGCATTGAGAGGAAAGGAAGTCCTCCTCTTCCTGCCATTGTTCTGCCTCAAGTGCTCTGTCCATGATTCCATGAAGCGTGTGCTCCAGCAGGAAGACTAGAGGGACAGTGTCACTGATGCATGCATTGTCGCTGCTCATTATCCTTGTGGCCTCCTCAATTGGTGACAGGACAGTGCGTGCATCCTTGATCAGTAGCCACTGGGGTGGTGAAAAGAAGTCAAGCCCCTCTGACCCTGTCCTGGTGCCATACTCACACAGGTACTCATTGATGACTTTCTGCTGTGTGTGCAGCCGCTGCAACATTGCCAACGTTGAGTTCCATCTGGTGGGCATGTCACAAATGAGGCGGGTGGTGGGCAGGTTGCATTCCATTTGAATGTCAGCCAGCCGAGCACTGGCATTGTATGACCGGCGGAAATTACCACAGACTTGGTGCCATTGTCGCATACAACCATTCCTGGCTGAAACTGGCATGGCGTCAACCACCTCTGAGAGTGCCCCTGCAGAGCTGACAGAATCTCTGCCCCAGTGTGGCTTCTGTCCCCTAGGCAGACCAGCTCAAGCACCACATGGCATCTTATAGCCTGACTGCTTGCGTAGCCCCTTGAATGCTTATGGAGCACTGCTGGTTCAGAGGACAAATCTGCAAAAGAAGCCATAGAGGAAGAAGAAGAGGAGGGGTGGAGGAGAGAGCTGTGGCAGAATCATCACTAGCATTTTGAAGGCGTGGTGGCAGAACAAGCTCCAACAACAACCGAACCGTGTCCTGCATCCTTCCATCTGCCAGCAGAGTTACCCAGTGTGCCGTGAAGGAAAGATAACGTCCCTGCCCATGCCTGCTGGACCATGAGTCAGCGTTAATATGAACCTTACTGCTGATGGCCCTGTCCAACGAGGCCAAAACATTGCCTTCCACATGCCGGTAGAGAGCCGGAATGGCTTTTCCGTGAAAAGAAATGGCATTTTGGAACCTGCCACTGAGGTACAGCACATTCCAAAAATTCACAAAAGGGGGCAGAATCTACCAACTAAAAAGGCAGCAGTTGCAGTGCTAGCAATTTGGCCAAGCTAGCATTTAGACACTGAGCATGTGGATGGCTGGGACCAAATTTCTTTTTACGGTTCAGCAACTGGGGTAGGTTAATTTGCCTGCTGAAATAAATTGGTGGTGTACTGCTAGCAGATTGGCTGCACGTACTCGAGACACCTATCGCTATACCTTCATTGTTCTCAGTGCAGGTTTTTGAGAGGACTGGAGGTATAGTAGGGTTGGAGATCCCAGATGAGGAGCAAGGAGAAGTCCACCTTTTTCTATGATGTGGGTCTTTCAAGTGCTGCAGCCAACGGACTGCATGGCAGGTCGTCATATGTCTGATTAAGCATTGGTGCCCAAGTGGCTGCTGTTCTGGCCACGCTTGATCCGCTTCAGACATAGGTTGCAAACAGCAATGGTGCGATCTGCTGCACACTTGTCGAAAAAGGCCCACACCAAGGAACTTTTAAAAGTCAGCAGGGATTTAGCAGCACCTGCGGAGCTCTGCGGTGTTATGCAATAGGGTGGCTGCCCTTAAGCTGCCCCCTAGATGACATCCTGCCTCGTTGGAGTTGTGCCTAGTCCTCCTCACTTTCCTCCTCTCTTCTCTCAGGCACCCAAGTACAGTCAGTGACCTCATCATCCCCTCCCTCCTCATCACTGGCGAAAACTTGGCAGTATGCTGCAGCTGGGGGAACATGACTGCCAGTGCCTTGGCCTTTCTGTGGCACCATCTCTCTCGGCTCACATTACTCCCTTCCTCAACCTGTGAACCAACATCGGAGCTTTCAAATCGCTGTGCATCCTCCAGCAGCATATAACTGACACTGTGGTTGAATAATTCCTCCGTGCATGATGGTGGGGCTACAGAAGGAGTGACTGTGGACAAGGAGCCAGTGGAATGGGCCACTTTGGCAGCTGCGTTAGAAGGCAAACTATTCTGAGCCTGGGTGACAGAGGATGAGGAGGATGAGGAGGGCTTTGTTATCCACTCCACCAACTCTTCTGCATGTTGTGGCTCAATAACACGGCCAGCAGCAGAAAAAAAGGACAAGCGTGCCCCACGGCCACCTGCAGAGGATGCACCATGTCCACGACTAAAACTGTTGCCTGTACACACAGAGGCTGCTTGCCCTCTTTTAGTGGCCTGTGAGCGTCTGCCTCTCCTTGGTGGCCTTCTGGACATGATGTATTTTTTGTTTTGCAACACCACACTACACTGTATTATATACTGTGTACACCGCCTGAAGTGTATTAGAAACTATACACCACCAAATGCACTGTATACATAGGCTACACTGAATGCAGAGTATATATAGATATACTAGACTGTATATATATATATATATATATATTAATGCACCACCTGAAGTATATAGTGACTGTGTATATATATATATATACACTGCCTGCACTGACTGAATATAAAGTAAACACTGAATAATATATAAAATCTATGCTAAAAAATATATATATATATATATAATACTAGACTGACTGTATATATATATATATATATATATATATATATAAAAAAATACACTGCCACTAACTGAATAACCTGCCTGCTTAATATAACTCAAGATCTCTCTGTCCACGCACAACAACACTACACACGGCCGCTATTTAAGCAGCCTTATATAGTGTGGGGCGTGGACTTAGTCCCCCTGAGCCGTGATTGGCCAAAGGCACCCAGCCTTTGGCCAATTATGGCTCTCTCAGCAGGTCAGGTGCATGCTTTGGCCAATCATCATACAGCAATGCACTGCGATCTCGCAGTGCATTATGGGGTGTTCCGCGGCACTCAAATTTCCCGCAAACGTCCCGTATGTTCGGTTCGTTTTACAACAAAATAACACTCGATGTTCGAGTTGAACATACGTTCGATTCGAACCGCTGGCTCATCCCTAATGGCTATATAGAATTTCTTAGGGTGTCTGCATGGTGTGTTTTGAAAAGGCAACTTGGAATCTCCACTAGAAGCTAATGACAAAGTGACAACAAAAGAGGTGGTAGGGAACAGAGCATTGTCACCCTATAACAGGAAGTGTCTGGATAGGAATCTTCATGGTAGATCAACCTAGAATTGTTTTCATTTAAGCTGTAGATTTAAAGTATTAATACATATGTATGCAATTAACTAAGGGCTTATATGAGGTAAGTAATTGAATTTGGATATACTTTTATTATGTTTTTTTTTTATTTGGGGCATATTTAGTAAACAGAAGGTTTGGGTGCTAGTAATGGATTGGGTGTTAGCAATTGGATTTTTATATACGTTCATTATGTTTTTTTGATTTGGGGCAAATTTAGTAAACAGCAAGTTTGGATGCCCTCTAATGAGAGAATATTTGCTTCATATATAATTTGTGAAATATCAGCCTTTTCTTGACATTAACATTTTTGACACTAATATTTATCCTGCTAAGACTCACCAAGATTTAGGTTATATTTAGCTTCCCCACAATAACTTTCATAGACCAAAAAGTTCTTATCAAACGGGCATGGTGGTCATGCTGTTATTGTACTATAGATCACTATGATTATATATGCCAAAATTAAAAAACTAAAAAACAATGTTGGATGGGAGTTGTTGCATTACACACATTGCACATTGGTTTAATTATTCAAAAAAATAGCATGACTAGGATTTTAGCTTAGTGACAGTACAAAACTAATTGTAGATCATACCCAATTCTTGGTCATTAGCACTGCAAGTCTATGTGAGAACACTCGTAATAAGAGGACATGGCATTCACTCATCTCAACCACACCAGCATGGAGCACTGGTATGTCAGAGTTGGAAGTGTGTTTACACTGGGGCCCACTTAGATTGGTGCATTGTATTGCACACACATGTTACTGTCTATTTATGAAACACATGGCAAACCGCTCACTACAATGTGGTGTGATGCCATTCATTCTATATGGCAAACCAGCACACAGTTGTTAGGTGGAGGTAGGATAGGCTTCTCTGAAGAGAAAAGTTTTGAGGGATCGCCTAAAAGAGGATAGAGTTTGAGATAATCGGACAGATTGGGGAAGGGAGTGCCAAAGGATGGGAGAGGCCCAGGAGAAGTCCTGGAAGCAAGTATGGGAGGAGGTGAGGAGGGAGCTAGAGAGCAGGAGTTCTTGGAAGGAACGAAGAGGACGATTTAGTTGGTATTTTGAGATTAGGTTAGTGATGTTGCTGGTTGCAGAGTTGTGGATGGCTTTGTAAGGTATTGTTAGTATTCTGAATTTAATTAGTTGGGTGAATGGAAGCCAATGGAGGGATTGGCAGAGAGGGGTAGCAGAAGCTGAGCGGTTTGTAAGGTGGATGAATCTGGTAGCAGCATTCATAATGGACTGAACGGGGGATAGCCTATTTAAAGGTAAGCCAATGAGGAGGGAGTTGCGGGGATAACCAGGGAGTGAATCAGGAGTTTGCGGTTTTATTGGTTAGGAATTGATGTATTTCAGAGATGTTGCAGAGGTTGGGGTGGCAAGCCTTGGAAAGTGATTGGATATGGGGCTGAAAGGAGATTTTAGAGTCCAGGATAACACCTAAGCACCTAGGCATGTGGGGATGGGTGGATGGTTGTGCCATTGCTCTTGGCAGAGAAGTCAGTGGAAGAGGGAAGACCCAGGGAAGAGCTATAGATTGAAAATAGGAGAGGTCCAAGAATAGAACCTTGGGAGACCCCGACAGAGAAAGGAAGAGGAGTGGAGGAAGTAAAATTACAAGAACAGGGGTTTGGTCGGCTGATTATCTGCAAATTGTGCCACATCCTAGATTTAAGAAATTAAACAGAGATAATTCCCCTAGTGGACTTTAAAGGCACATATAAAAAAAAAAAAAAAATGTGTAGGAGAGTATTTTAAGTAGACAACAATTTATTAATTACAAAAAGATCTCATAGAGACATCAAACAAATGACATAAATAAAAAGGAATGCGGTTTCATATATTTATAGCTATTGATACCAATACGCTTGCACCCGACGCGTTTCGGAGTTGTTTTAGCCTCCTTCTTCAGGGGTGGTTGTAAGCTTTAACAAAGATTTCTAAATAGGAAATAGTATATACAACATAGACATAATAAATATATGTATATATCAATCAAGCCATAGACATATATGTGCAATATTATATTCATTTCGTTTACACTTACATTGGTATATATAAATATTGGCTGCGCATTCCAGAAAGGTTTAAAAACAACGGTGCTGACACATACTGCCCATCAAGCGCGTCTTCCAATCGTGGTGTGTAAGACTTTGTTTAGTGTGCCCAAAGTATTCATATAACCTCTGTCAAGATGGAAGTAGCTGGGTATGGATATATAGGGTGGTTTTAGTTCCTTATGATAGGAAGAAGGGCCCATCAATCGAGGGCATACAACTATTTTGGATCTGGAATCACACTGAGGCCAAATGCGGGTCCTGTAAGTTACGAAAATGTATAGATAGATGTATAGTGACCAAAAATATGAGTATATTCAATGGTAGATAAGAAGTTTTTAGATGTGTCCTACCTGATAGGCCTACTGTACAGAGTTCGAAAAAGAGCACCAACTGATAATAGCTGTAGACCGGGGGGGGGGAAGAGGGGAGGGGGGGGAAGGGGGAAGGAAGGGAAGGAGGGGAGGGGAGGGGGGGGGAAGAGGAAGAGGAGTGGGGGAGGAAAGGGAAAAGGGGGGGGAAAGGAACAGGGGAAAGGAAAAGGGGGGGAGGGGGAAGGGGAAACGAAGGAAGGAGGGGGGGTGGGTAAGAGGGCGGAAAGGAATCAAGGCGGGGAGAAGCAGAAAGGGGAAGTAGAGGGGGGGGAGGAAAGGGGGGAAAAAAGGGGGAAAAAAGGGGGGAAAAAAGGGGGGGGGAAGAGAGGCCGGGGGGGAAAGAGAGGGGAGGAAGAGGGAAAAAAAGATCGCAGAGAGGAGGGGGGAGGAAAGAGAGGGAGGAAAGGAAAGGGGAGGGGGGGAAAAAGAGGGGGGGGGAGGGGGGAGGGGGAAAGGGGGGGGGAGGGGAAGGGGGGAACCCGGGGGAAAAAGGAAAGGAGGGAGAGACATGAGAAGCACAGATGTGATATAAGATTTATGGCTTGTAGTTACAGTGATGCAGATCTAAATAAATGAGTGTGCATGGGTTCAGTTTGGTATCAGAGTTACTCACAGTATATAGCGGCAGCTCACACCGACAGCGTCCTGCCCACAGCAGATGACGCTCGGTGTGAGCATTGCCAGAGTATTTCAAGCCCTCCCCACCAATCAGCTGTTGATGACATATCCAACAGCTGATTGTGGATGGTGGAGGAGGGACGGACGCGCTGGAACTGGCCCCCGGGTGGAGCGAGCGCCGCCAGGTCTCCACAGCGCATGCGCTCGCAGACGCGGTGAGGCGTGGCCACGCCCACTACACCCGCCGACACGTCTGGCTTCCCCGGCGGACTGCGCATGTCCGCCGGGGTCGCAAGATGGAGGACAGTGTCAGCAACACTGTACCTCACACAGCGCCGCCATGAGCCAGGATCGCTCAGGCGGCTTTGTGTGCCGGGCAGATGACAGATCACAAGGTGGAAAAAGTGCAAATAAAGAATGAAGAAGCACTAATATTGTGCATAATGTAAACAGAATATGTACATATATAGTAAAATGGTCACCATTGTACAGGAAAAGACGCTAGTGGGCAGTGTATACAAGTTGGAATGGTTTCTAATGGAGGGGCATACATTGTACAACAGTAACTTAAATTATCAAGCATATAAAATGCATAACTCAGATAGACATTGTACGGGTAGGATCCAGGAATTCAAAATGGTTATATATACACAGTCCGGATTATTGGGACCCAAAGTGTCTTAACATAGGGTACGCATATGCATAACAGTAGTTTGATCAGAATATCCAGGACATCCAGGAATATCCAGAAACAAGCAGTTTCCACCCTAACCCCTCCTTAATTCAATTCCATATAGCCAGTACCTTAGAGTGAAACGCAACTGCTCCGACGATAACACCTTCAGAATAGAGGCAAACAAATTACGTGACAGATTACTACTACGGGGGTATTCCCATGCGTCACTCAAACGCTCTTTCAAAAAAGCTCTGATACAGCCAAGCATAGGCGTGCGCACAGGGTGTGCCAGGTGTGCCTGGGCACACCCTAATCGCCTTGTGTGGTGTATATTCCCCCATGTTTAGACCAGTGATATTTCCTCCCCAAAAAAAAATGTTATAAAATAAAATAATTTTTTTAAAAAATCTAATAAAACTACTGACACTGTCCACTGCCCTACTGACACCATCAGTACATATACACATGCATATGTATTTGAGCTTTGGGGTGCACACCCTAATGCAAGAGGCTGCGCACACCTATGCAGCCAAGAGAGGAGTTACTATACTCTAAAAAAGCAAATAAACCTGACAAGAATGATACTGACACTCTCAGGATCATTAACAAATTTAACAACCAACACAGACAGGTCAGGAATATTGTGACAAAATACTGGCACATGCTACAGTGTGATCCAACATTAGGACCGTTGGTCCCACAGAGACCTCTCTTTACTTTTAAAAGAACCACCTCCTTGAGAGACAAGATCACTGCAAGTGAGTTTAAGGCAGGGGTAAATAAAATACACTGCAAATACAAGGGAACATTCATGTGTGGTAAATGTAAGTACTGCAAATATATGCTTACGAAAAAAAACCCGACCCTCCCGAACGGCCAGCCCTTCCACCCCAAACACTTCGCTAATTGTAAGACTTATGGGGT